>NC_052119.1:6902639-6946389 GCF_012273895.1 Zerene cesonia
CCGCCATTTGTTTGTAATGTATATATATTAAGGTTTTTATGATGTTTCAAGAGCAATAAAGAGTTAATAAATAAATAATAAATAAAACTCTTAGGCATTAAAATACAATAGTATGTTTACTTTCCTTAAACTTTACTACATGTATGGATTAAAAATACTACAGTAAAAAAATTAAATAAGGTAAGTTGAAAATAAGCTTCGTAGACCATAAAAATGTTATATTATGCTTATATATTTTTATGTTCACGCATATTACACGTATATTGCATAAAACAATATTAAAATTTAAACAAAAAGTAAAGAAAGTCCACACTCCGACCTATTGACCTCGAACTTGAAACTTAATACTTCAATTTTATATTCGAACAAAATATATAATTTTTCCGTCGAATACCATTAAACATTTGACACGCTACGCGGAAATTATCGACAGGTCCGTAACAATCAATATACCGCGCACCACAGACTATAAAACATTCAGCTACAAAAAACACACTGATTATTGAGTATGCTAGCATTAAATATATATTATTATTTAAACGTATGTGCTCGACCCGAGCAAACACACCGAGAACACCGAACCGGGGAAGCACCACACCTCTATAGAAGACCGGTGTGAAATATAGTAGCATGCTACTGTACTTCGTATGGTGACTAGGGGAGCTGGAGACACGTTTCCTTTTCCTCATACTTCCCAGTCCATTCCAAGTCCATCGTTTCAGTCGTCAATCATTTCTTTATTCTTTACATTTTAAAAGAGGGCGGCGGATTACCAGAAACAGTATCAAATAATCAAAAAAATCTATCGCTCTGTCTTTCTCAGTAAACCGATTTATATGTGTGAAAGATCCCGGAATCGAAGATGATTGCCTAGAGTTCTTTATCTATGTGAAAAAACACATTTGTATGAATATAGAATAATAAAGACAACAACCATATTCATATTGGACACACATAAACACACACACGGATCGCTCACTTCATACTTTTATTGACACACCGATTTTGTTGATCTGTGTCCGCCGTGTGCGAGCTGACTTCATTTGCATACATAGAACATAAATTCTCGTTTGTAAGATCACATTGGCATTTTTATTGTGCACCTCTTTGTACGGGGCAAAAAATTGACAGTTTTTTATAACGAGATAGACCATAACGTGACCCTTGCTCGGCTCTATACAAATATTAATTCTTTCCATGTTGAAGCGGCTAATCATTTTTTACGGCGAGGCAATTTTCCTACCTGTTATGGGCAGATAGATAGGCGAGTTTTGTAATATTTGATAATTGTTGGTTGCTTGGTCAACGGCCTTCTGTTACGATAACAGATTTTTGATTAAAAGTTTCTTAAATATTATTTATTAGGGTTGAATAATTTTTAACAAAAAATAACGATTCTTTGTAACGTTTTAAGGGATATTGTGAAGAAGTTAGGCAAGATTATCGTTAAGGTAATTTTTCATAAAATTTAATGATATAATAAAAATGACTAAATTTCTATCTACACTTATGGAAATTAAAGATTTTGTTTTTAACGTTGTTCATAACTCTTTCGTTCAAAAACTGAAACACCAAACTGATTTCACAAATTCTTGCCATTAATAATTCATCTTTGTTAATTTACATAGGCTTCTTATTTACTCCGGGTGATACCGGGCGAAGGCAACTGGTATCTGATTAGAAAAATTCACTGCGATTATTACGATTTATTAATAAATTAACAGCAGTAACGCTTGTATATGAAAACAAAACATTCAGTAAGATCACCAATAGCCATCAACGCTTAAATATACGTCTTCAGATTTTACGAGGAATCATTAAAATGTTTTAAATTTGATTTATGTAGCCCTCGAAGTGATCAGTGCATTGCATTCAAATTATAAACAGTCTTCAATGAAAGACTATTCATCTGTTATTGTACTGCTATAATATTTACAGCAGCTGTAAACATTTCGGCTATTAAATGTATCGTTATTAATATGTTTCCGAGTATGTTTCTAATCTTCGGTTTTAAGGTTATTAACGATTGATCTGCTTTATGCTCTATAAATTGAATGTTTTCTACTAATGTGTTCCGACTTTGTTGCTTGTGCCTTGTCGTTTATTATTTAATTTAATTTGTTTACATGGGAAGAAGGAACTGGTAATTTTACTAGGTTTTGTAACGCTATTGTACTCTTATAGACTTTTATTTTTATAGATTTTTCTTAGAAATAGATTTTGTTTAGGTGAAAGAATGTGATTTCATTTAATGACTGTTATGCAATTTTGTATCTTTTATTTTTTTATATAATGGCATTAAGATTAAACATTACTACTGATAAACGTTATTAATATGTATTTACAAGTGGAAGGAATAAACACAAATTCAATCTGACGAATCAGTATGAAGAAAACTTAAATTTTAATCGATTACGTTTCATTGGATTACATTGATTTGGAATAGATTATTTTTTAACTTTAATGACATCGACTTAGCATGGAAAATCGAGACTAATTAAGGATTAACAAATAATATTAACAAGACGTACGAAGACAATTAAATATAATATTTTAATGAATATATTAATTGTTATTGTAATAATCTATCAAATTAATTAATTATAGATCGCTTTATAATCGTAACATAGTTCTAGTCACGTTCATCATTATTGTAAGACAAAGCTTGTCCCGTGATCGAATCCTTTGCTTTATGAGGTCATAAAATACCAAACAGCCTGTCGTGTCTTGTCCGATCTGAGCGTGCGAGCGTATAATGAAAAACTCTATACGATTTGAAAGGGTGAGATTTGGAAGGCATTTTTTAGAAATTCAGTGTACTTAAAGTATGTATAATAAACAATATATCATTATGAAATATTAAAGAAGCTCCAGTTAATTAAATTAAATTAAATAGTCAAACATTTTATGTGAAAAAAATGGAGATGAGATTCGTGTTCTTTTCAATACAAGCATATGGTCTACTTTAATTTACCTGTGATATAGACAAGAAATATCCTTTTATGCCATCCTAATCAATTATAGTACTTAAATCTTTATAACAGGCACAGCGTATTACCCTTATTAATTATAATATAAAGATATTAAATTCAGACAAAGCAGTTGCTATATTTTTATAATTTTTGAAAAGTATACGAACCCGCACCTTCATTGGTCGAACAGAGACACAGCAAGGGATTTTGTTTGCAAATACGCGTTTTGAAATGTCTGTGAAAATTGACCCTTGTTCCCAACGCGAGTGGGAGTAAGTACAATATTTATGTTGTGTTCCAGTCATTGTTCATCAAGACATTGCAAGTAATCCGAGACAAATAATGTGCAAATTATTGGAATTAGGCTACGAGTGGGCTGGCCTCTGAGTTGGCTATGTAGTGAGAACTAATGTTTAAGCATGACGAATGTCTAGAGCCACTTCCTCGTCGGTTCATTAGGTAGCTATTCAGGGAGACAATAATAAACTACAGCGAACTTTTGGATTTAATTAAACATGTTTACACGTTATTGTGTATTTTTTATTTGGAAATATGTACGTACATTATTATTCTTTAGATGTCATTTGAGATAATAAATTTGTTTTTTGTCGTTTTAATTACATATATTCGTAATGGCTTTTAATAAACCAAATAAAAAATATTTGAATCATATTTATTTTGGTTCTTCGGACGTTTCTCTGTTATTTGTCACTAACAACTGTTTTCTCGTGCACAAAATAAACTCAAGACTAACAAATATTGATCTTTAGAGACATAACATATACTACATTATTATTATTACTACATAAGTTCGTATATTTTCATTTAACTCTTGTGAGCATCCCCGTTTACAATTGAACATTTACGTATGAAAGCTTTTTCGTGTTTAAATAATTTATTAGAACATTGAATTGTGATCAGTTTCAAATCCGAAGAGAAAAAAAAAACGGTACATCGAAAAGATTTTTACAATCAATTTTGTGCTCTAAATGACAATATTATTTGACCGCAATAAAATCGTATTTATTTTACATTTATTGAAAGATACGTTAGTTATCGGTGATTGGAAGCTCAAATACTCATAATAATATTACCTACCGCATATAACGATCTTTATGAGAATGAAAATTGTTCGCTTATTACTGCCACCGGATTTATAAAATAATGTGAGCGTGGGCGGAGAACCCAAAATCTTTATATGCAGAAATTGTCGATAAATAACAAGATTTGCATGAATATCATGGATTTTTTTACAAATTGACCATCACTCATATTTTATTGCTGTTCTCCAGAATAAATGAGTTGTCACTTTATGCAACGTTGGACTATCTGTAATGACTAAAATAATATGTCTATGGAAGATATAAGAATATTTTTTTAACAAATTTCAATGGAGATTGAGTTACCGCATTTTTTGCTTGAATATTAATGATGTACTATTTATTTTCTCGCTTAAATAGACGTTGAATTAAATTATTTATACGAATACATCGCTAGATTATTGTAATATTCTTAAACAGTGTTCCATAATAGGTACTCTCTTTTTATTTTATAAAGTAAATTAAGCCTCCCAAATTCCAAAACACACACTTAAAGTAAATATTTAAAAACTAACGCTCGTTAAGTGCAGTCAATTAATGCGAAAGGCTTTTTAAGGAGACCACTGTAAACCCTTTATCTTATCCAAAACAAGGCGCATATCTATAATGACGCAGTTAAAAACTGTGTGCATAGAATTTTATGAATACAGCACCCATAAAAAGTAAGTTAATGATATTATGATGTTATTATACAAACAAGAGTCCCGGTTAAACGGCAGGTTTATGTTATGATTGGTGTTCTAAAATAAATTACCCGTGGATTTTTAGGATTTATTGTGAGCTTTTATGAGTATTGTTTTCGGTGGTTGTACTAGTTGATGTTTATTTGATGTGTGTGCCATTGAAATCCATTGTCTTGAAAAATGATATAGTTAACCTTATCAGAAGCCATTCCATAATATTTTATATATTTTATCGCCTGCTAAAATATTGATGGGTATATTTTTTTCACGTTCTTGTTGGACGAAATTAGACTAGATGTATATTGCATTTATACATCTTTAAGATGAGATAATTATTTCCTATATACCGTGTATTTTTTTTTTCAAAATAAAAGTTCCTGTAGTTACTAATGGTCCATCGGTTTCGGCGATTATTATACGTGAGTCTGGATTTGAGACAAAGAAGTTCACAACCAACCATTTATTTTCATTAAGGCCGTGAATCTCTTCAAACTAACAGCATTCAACTTTAACAGGGTCTCAATTCCCAAGGGTTGAAAGTATCACTGCAAACCTAACAAAACGTGTTCAAATTCGTTGTCACGTTTTCAATCGTGATTTATATTGTGTTTAAAACGAGTGAATGTCTTTTTATATAAAGTGTATCAAGAGTGGACAATAAATTCACAGAACATTTACTCGGGCCAGACTGGGAACGCGTGTTGATGCATGAAAATAAATATTACGTCCTGACATTGGGTTAGTTTTATCGTTTTAACAAAAGACAAAGGTTAACACGCCCACAGACGGGATATCGGAATTATGGAGTTCTTTCTGAGGGCATTCCGGACCTAATGATTTCGAAGGCTACCCTCCCCTTGAATGTAAAACGACCCCGCCCTTGGAATGAATTGAAACACTGGTTGTATTTTTTTGCTATTCATTAATTGTTGTTTTTCGACAGTCGGCCCACAACAGCGAATTTAATGACTTGGCCGATTTTAATCATAAAGTTTTAACTGTTCCGAGATGATATTTTTAATTTTTGATCCCTGTTCGGTTTTCTATAAGAAGTTTTGAGTTTAGAAAATAAACTTGAGTGTGTATTTGGGTGTTTGATGTTAAATGCGAGAGGTCAAAAAACTTATTTATTTAAAAATATAAAATTTGTAAAGTGATGCAAAATTGTCGCCTGTAAGACCACATAAGAAGTTAATAACAAGTTATTTGGCAACAAAATAATAAAAAAAGATTTATTCATAATTATATATTCAATTTCTATTGCAATAAAATACAGACTTGTATTAAAATCGTATAGATTACATAAACATGCAAACAGTGATTTCAAAATTAGCTCTTATTGTCATGGCATAATGTTTATATTAGAATGTATATCTACAGCTTACCGAATTACGTGTCTAAAAATATTAATATACGGTCGGTAAGTCGATAAACGAGGTGTTTTGTCATCTGTGTGTAATCTAAATCCCCTCAAACGCATCAATCCTCGTTTTGTGGCGCCCACGCGTAGTCTTTAGTCTAAATATTAACATCAATTACGTTAACATCAGCTAAAGCGAATATCTCTAAAAAAACTCATTATGATGATGACTCGTGAGAACTATCGAAATATCAGTTTTAATATTTGAAGGAATGCATATTATTACATATGAAATTAATCAAATATGACAAATGTAGGTACCTATATTACATGTAGATTTTTTTTTTTGTTTTAAATGTTTTTTTAGAAGTTGTTATCAAATTTAGGTACATAAGTTAAAGGGATGTCTTCTGAGATACAGGTAGTATTTTTGATTGTTACCTAGTTCAGAAGGCAGAGCATTGTTGTAAATTCAATATTTTTCTTTATTTTTTATAAAAAATCGGTCAAGTGCGTTTCAGACTCACAATACTGAGTGTTCAGTACAAATAAGTTAACAATGAGGTCACCCACGCTACTTTACCTAAATTTTTATTTTTGGTAATTGATGTTACAGTGGAAACAGAAATACGTCATTTTTTTAAATTTCACTTGACTAACTTAGATACAGTATGAGATACAGTCTGTTGACAGACAAACGGACATATAAAAAGCCAGACGGGTAGACGGACAACGAAGTATTAGTAAAATGAATTAGTAGATACGTAATCCTTTTACCCTGTGGGTACGGAACTCTAAAATGCAACACTTCTAACTTTTAACATAAAATGTGACTTATCATTATTCAAAATCGTTAAGGGAAATTAGCACTAATTAAATTATAGTTATTAAAGCGCTCGTGGGACAAAATATTTGGTCGGCTCTGACCCAGGACATTATGGATGGGTAAAGTTCGTGACCAAATCTGTGGAGATTTACAAATTACAGGGCAAGGAGAATCATCCATTATAAAAGTAAAAGTACAGCGCGTACGTGGAAGTTACGAGTATTATTTTTTAATGTAAACGTTGTTATCAAATACTATAAACCCAGGATAGGTAATGTGTTATGAAAGCTTAATAACACGATATATATTGTTTTCTCAGTAATAGAATTATGCATTAAAATTTTCAAATTAATAAACGGATTCGATATTTTGGGTAGGAACACACACTTATTACCAGGCTTAAATAAATATATTCAATTTAGTTGTTAATGATTGAAGTCTTTCTTGAAACGAAAACATACAATGCAGTACTTAATAAAATAAAATACTTCTAATATATAACTATCATATCCGGCCACGCGTTGCTGTGTCTGAGTAATAATTAAAAATATTAAGATTGTAAATTATAGGAATAATTAATTGAAATAAAAACTATCATATATCTTAAGTTGGACCAAATTACACATAAAATGCCAAATCAAAATCGGTTGAATTAGTGTCGAGTTTATTGGGAACATACATAATAACACTGGATTTTTATATTATTAAGATAAGATATAGCATAAGTCGTGTCTCATATTGTAGTATGTCGTAATTCGGTAAGGAATTATTCATTAACTATTACAGAAACATGAGTAATCTTGCCTTGAAATAATCGACATTTACATTACGGTATTTGTAATAGATCCTTCACATAATCGTTACATCTATAAGATGATTCAGTAGTCGGTCATTAGATCATCATCATTAACAATATCGTAAACATGAATTTATGATGTATTCATGATTATACGTAAAATATTTTAAAAGCTTAGAAGGCCGCCAGAACATAAATATATTATGAAAAATACTAGCTGCGCCCCGCGGTTTCACCTGCGTAAGTCCGCATCCCGTAGGAATATCGGGATAAAAAGTTGCCTATATGTTATTCCATGTGTCCAGCTGTTCGCGTACCAAATTTCATTGCAATCGGTTTTTGTGTGAAAGAGCAACAAACACACACATATGAAGCACGATAGTTAAGCAGTCAAAATTTTAAGAATTTATCTATTTCTTTTGTCGCTATAGCTACTAATGATTATCAGCAATGTTCGGTGAGGCCATCAATTGGACGGGAGACCAATTTTTGATTGCTGGTGGTCTTTAGCTTATTTGTACAAAACTTTAATTACTGTTTCGAATCAGATTCGCACTTGACCATCTTTTTTCATTATAAATTCTTTAGTACAAGTTTTTGTAAGTATTTTTTAGTTATTGCCCGAACTTTTTATACATCCATCTGAATTTATTCAATAATCAGCTAGTCTTTAAAAAATATCTATTCGTAGGAATTGTATGCACTGGTTATTGGCCTGACGCCCGTCAAAAAACGTCCAAATACTATCAATAAATACAGCGAAGCATATCGTGATATTGTTACACAATCAAACGCTACCAGTACTGTTAGATTTATCTTTAAATCACATTATTTTCTAGTAGAATGCTCTCCAAATCTATTTGCAACGCGACAGCTGATCTCGATTGCGAAGAGATCATTTCTCAATAAACAGTATTCAGAGAGGCACGTGAACGACAATCGTGAGGTTAGGCAAACTGATAATATTAAACTATTTGTTTAGAATTATTTGTTGTATAAAATTAGTATTTGATAGAAAATTAATCTTCATATATTTTAAGATGTCATTGCTAAGAGTACTAAACGAAAGTAATGTCTATTAAAACATTTATAATATCGAAATCTAATGAAGTTTTCGTACCTACAGCTAAATCATAATTAAATTGGAAAATTTAACAATATTAAACATTCCCTAAACTACCACATAACTGACTCTTTATCGAATGAGTATACCATATAAATAAAATACAGAATCGATGGCCACATATTATTTTAAAATAATTATTAATTTCCAATAAACTTCTTCTGCGCGAAACAATTTTTGGTTCAACAAAATGGGCGTGAGACGCTCGCCGCCCATACGCAGTCGACGGCTATTAAATTATTTCACATTTATCATTATTAAGCCATAAGGCACGCTGGTATAAAGGAACAAATATTTATTTTTTACGAACCGTTTCATAGTTAGTTTTGATAAATAATATTCTATGATCCGATGCGATATATTCGTGTTGAGACGTATTCAAGAAATAAATAAATTTAATTCAATAAAATACTCATTATGTCTAATTGATGTTCAGAAATATAACTTTAATGATAATACTCGTAACATTACTTTTATAACTATATTTAATTATAACAAACATATTTTATTTTTATTTTATTACTATTTATTTGATTGTAGAACAATTTTACTGCATGAGAAGGGACGGTCTTATTTACCTTATTTTGTCAGGGGTTTAAATCCAACACAACCATATTCCCATACATATCTAGTGCATGAGTAATAAATCTATTTCATAGTCATGATTACGTACACACGTCATAAATTATTAATATCTAGGCTGTATCAACCTAACGAAGGAACTTTACATCCAATCGCCCTGACCTAGTGAGAGACAATAGGAATGCAAAGACTGACTCATTCGGTATAATCTGCATTTTCGTTCACCATTCAAACGTACAACTATGTACAACGTACAACTAACTACTATATATTCGTACGTTCAACTATGGACATTAGGTATCTCATTTACTCTTTAAATAAACTCCATATGTGGGACTGTAAAAGGGATAGTCGTGAAATAATTTCGATTGTAGACGATAATTAATCATTTGATCGTGATTACAGCGTAGTTGTATTAATCAAGTGTAATCACAACTCTGTGTAAATGTGTTAATGTGATTAATAATGCAATCCGTGAATCAAATTTGATTAACTGTACAGCGGCGAACGAATTTTTGATTGTGCCCGAACAATGTATTCGATTCTGTAAATCTTTATTCATATTGTTCCGGATTTGAAAGGTTCGTCGGAATTTGAGGTGGTCGACAGATAAATCAATCGTTTTGCATTGGTTTGATAATGACATTGTACCGGTTGTTTTGTTGTGATAAAGAGGGGATTTCATCAAAATCCTTTTATCATATTTATCATTTGTCAAACTTATTCATACCTATGGACTAAAATTCAATTAAATCGATTGGTGATGAAACTTTTTTGGTTGTGTCAAAAAGCTTTAATTATTTATCGTACACGTATGCGATTGTCTATATAATAAATATGTAAATAGATATACTTATTTAAATGTTATTAACACATAACACTGTGAATGTTTGTTTGAAAAATTCCTTCGATCATTTTACATGAACGCCATTATATGAACACCATTGTGCGTCCATTGCTCAGAGTACCCACTCTTTACATACGTATCGAATTATAAACGATTTAAATTCATGTAAAGCTACAAAGTAGACTCATTTTTGTGAGTTAATAAATTTTAACCCTTTTTTACGGCCCGCATATCATAAATCAGACACATGTTAGCCAATTATTTCCAACAATCCTTCAAGTTATGGCATATAAATGTGTTTATTGTTAATTACACGTGTAACGGCATCCAACGATTGTCTTGATAACTCGCTGACGAACGTTAGGACGGAAATGTAGGGAAAAACTTGTAATTGTACAGGAGTGGCCAGTGATAATAACTCATTTGGTTTGACAGGGCTGTCCATAGTCTTGTTTTTTATGAAAACTTAAACTATGATTGGTAATACTTGTTAATACGATGCATTTATTTTGTTTTTTTTTTCGTGGAACTGCGGCTGAAATATAAATATATCTAGAATCTCAAAAGAACTACAGCTGTATATCTGTTTTAATTTCATATGGAAATATTCAATAGATATGAAGACGACAATTAATTTTATAGGAAACTTTTCCATTAAATAAATAAATGGAAGTTATTTTTATACTTAAGCTAATCCAAATAAATTAAAACGTTAAGTCGGCTATAGATAACACAGTGATAAATATACCTACGAATATTTTGTTCATAAGAAACTGCGATATCTACCCAGCGTGATTCTTTACGATCTTCCTATAAGAAGAATATAATGTGGATTTGCAATATTACAAAAGAAGATAAAAAGCGCATTGTGGACAACCCTGTCCTGTGCTAGGGACCTGTGACGAGTACCCTAGAATAATGGAAGCTAAGTGTCGTTTGACAGTCATTCGAAACACGTAAATGCTTACACGGTGATAACGTCATTTTATGGAAGTGTAAAATAAGATTTTATGGCATAATAATTGTTTTTAAAATGTTTTTGTGTGATGTCTTCCACATTCAAAATGGCCGTCAACACGAAATGGGGCTTTTAATTTGCATATAATTCATACCAGAGTAATTCTCAAAAATTTCCTAGCGTACGAAAAACAAATTCTCACGTTTATAAATAGATACGTATAGAACAATATTAAGTATAAGACAAACGACACTGTTATTTTTTAACACATTACCTTAAGAACTTACTTCCAGTGAAAGAACTGTGGTTAAATCCACAAATAACGATAGTATTAAGTGTAATAAGCGTACTAATACTGGTCGTATTTGTAAGATCCTGGCCCCTATTTCCAGTTCATTGCATAGGAAGTTTGATGTTTAGCTAATTGCGCTAATCCGATTCAAGTAAGCAGCCGACGCAGAAACTTTCCACTCGAGCGGCTCGCAAAAAGCGTCTTAACAGTAGCCTTGTATTTCTTCTTTTAATTCTTCACACAACATGCCACCACATTATTAATAATAATATGAGTTATGGTAGGATTTAGTATTATATTATCTGTGCCTCAGACATGAACGAATACCTACTTTAGTATGTGGTGAAGATTGACTACAGGTCATTTTAGGCCTTATGTAAGCATTGATGTTTAAGAGTACATGTAAAAATTTTTAATACACTTAATGATGGTTAGCTAATCAGTTAATATTTGACCAAAAATTGGAAAACCGTGTCTTCTTCCTTCCATGTCGTCGTCCAAGGCAATAATCCTACTTATATTATAAATGCGAAAGTTTGTAAGGATGTGTGTGCGTTTGTTGCACTTTCAGGCAAAAACCACTGAACCTATTGCAATGAAATTTGGTACGTAGACACACGATATAGGTAACTTTTTATCCTGATATTGCGGGGCGCAGCTAGTTAATCGATAAAGATAGCAAGAAATATCCAAAGTACTTGTGATGATAAAGTATAGGTAGGTTTTTATGTTATAGAACATATAATTCGGAATTACTGTTCCGAATTATATTTCTATATGAATTAAAATTATATTATATGTTCTATATAATTTTGGAATGGTATTGTATACGTATTTTTCAGTTAAGTCATCATTGTTGAACATGACGCCTAGAATGTATGTTACTTGTTAGAGATTGATGTACAATATGGACAATCACTTTTATATTGCAGATTAAGTATGCTTAAATTTTACATTTTGTATACGAGTTCTAAATTATTATTAAGAGGTCTAAATTTCAACCTTCTAATGAAAGGAATGAATTTAGATCTTTTCTGTACCACAGAACAACAATTAAAAAAATATATGGCTAATGCCTTTTTCAAACATAAAATCTGCGGGATTATAATACGAGCGACGTTTTTAATTACATTAAAATGGTATATACATGTGAAAACTTGTAATTGGCCTTATTTTCTTTTTTCACTTTACTAAGTAGTAAGTTGTATTTATAGCTGTAAGTTTTTTTTTATTAAATAAATAAATAAATAATTTTTTATTTATGGAATTGGAAAAGCAACAACTTAAATATGTGTTGTAATAAGCTTTAAATGTGCTTTTGTTAATTACGATCGTTCATTATAAAGTACATATGACTTCCACCAATTATTCAAACATATTAATGTTTATTTGTTCTTAAATTATACATAAATCTTACAGTCGGATACAAAAATTAACTATTTGTATTGCTGACACGGCACAAAGCGCCGCTAGCTCTTCCAATTTTTTATCAGACAATGTAAAACAACATATGGATGTCGTCATATTTCTCGTGCCTTATTATAATCAGTGTCAGGTAAACATGGTGTCTATTGTTAGTTTTTTTTTCGGAAATACAAATAAATTAAAGATTCGAGGCTACCTGGGCTCGAGTGCCGATTTTCGGAATTTCGCTTTTAGAAAAAAATTGATGCTCGCCGCAAACATTGTATTTGTGTGGTTACAAAGTAAAAGAAATATGAAAGTGGTTAAAAACCTTTTATTGATTGATTGGCTAAAATATTAATGTATTATTATAACAATTATGCACCTAATTTGTAATGTTTACACATCTTAACTAATATAAAAAAGAGGTAAAACTTGTGAATTTGATTTTAAAAATTCTTTACTAATAAAGCCACGTTATCGGTGAGTGCTATATATTATTTAGATATAATTTATTTTGTTTATTTTTCGCGGGACGAGCGGCTTATATTGAATAAAGTGTAAATCTAATAGAAAAAATTATCTAATATATAAATTTCCTTTTTCAACAAATTCATTGCTATACTATAAAAGTTATCCACCTCTGCATTTCACAGCAGGGCATTACAATGAACCATAAAAAAAGATCCAGCCGCTCTTCCTGACTTGCATTCAAATTTACTACTAATACATTGCTCGCTATAATACTTCACTGTTCCAATACACTAATTGAAATACAGCAATGTAAATCAATAGAGAAGACAACATAAATTCTGGTAGAACAGACAGGACAGACGTCATATGGCGATCCGTTTTTGTTTCTTTGTTTTTGCGATTGTTCTTGGGTATATTTTAGAGCGCCTATTAATCAAGGTTGTAATTATTTTCAGACACGAATACATCAATTTTGTTAAATAGTTAAAACGCAGCTTGTACGTCACTTTGTCGGGTGATTTTTTTTCAAATATTCGAGTTTGGTATAAAGATAATGTTAAATAATAAAACTGTATTTGACATACAAATTATTACAACAATGACTATCTTTATATTCTATAATATCTTCTGTACGTGTGTTTGTCATTGTAATTTTTTGTGTGTTACGCGAATTCGAGGTTGGTTGAAATTTACAACTTGAATGCGAGTAAAGCCGTAGGCAAAAGCTAAACGCATAAATAATTAATTGTATGCTATTGATATATTAATATATGTTTTATACGTTATATGTTTATACTTTATACGTTTTATTATTTATAATAAAAATATAGCATTTTTCGCTAGCTTTTGTATAAAAAGATTTCATTATTGTGTGATTCAATAATTTACTTCGATTGTACATACATTACTTAAGGAAGTATCCTAAGATGAAAAAGTTGCTTTTAATAGCGCGGCAGCTGCATTTTTACGTTGAACAGAGAATGTATCGGAAATTCCTTTCCAGAATAACAGTTGTTACATTAACTGTTATTCTTAAAATTAAATTAAAATCGATACATCAACGTATGACTAGTATGAATAAATATGTTATGTAAGTGAGTTTTTATTTCGATTAAAACACTTTCGTTTCAAATGACTGAACGTTAATAAATAAAAATAAATTTTAATATTGTAATACGCATACGTTTGGAATTAACTTGTTCCAGCCTAAAAGAAAGTCATTATGCACTTACGAAAACATACAACATCACAATAATAAGCGTCCTCAAGTAAAAATGTACAGAGGCACAAAATTAACAAATTAGACGGGCGGGGAATGCGAGAATATTTTACAAATAATTGCGGTGGTAAGAAAGTTAATGGAATAATTATAATTACAAGAGGTTTCTAAAGAAGCCCGTGGCCACCCGCTGACTGCGAGTTTCGGAGATTGTTAGGTCAAAAAAGCAATTAAAAATATACCAGTCAGATTGGATGTGCACCGTGTGGTAGCTAAAAGAAACCAAGAGAAGATTACGTCACGAGATTGACGGGGAATGGATTTGGTGGTGAAGGTATTGAAAGTGAACGTGGTGGGATAATTTATTTAAGTTTTATTAAAGTTTTTGGTCAATGATGAATGCACAGCACACGAGTGCGTGATTGAACAATTAGGGAATTATTTTTGAGAAGTGAATATTTAGTGTGATAGTGAATTAATTAAAAATATTAACAGATATGCTTATGCTCATACCTTATATTCATTCGTAGTCTGGAGACAAATGGAAATGGAATTAATTGTTATATGGTTGTCGAAGATTTCAGTGACGTTTTGGATTCCAAAAAATAACTTTTTTTCTATCAGATATTGTTTTCATACGCGTCTAAAAGATTTTCTGTAGAATGCAATATTGCTCTACGATTGAGCCGTAATCCGTTTTATAAATAATTTACTGGATGACAATCTTATTTTATTTACACAACCTCCTATCAAAATGACTTGTACATTAGCCATTAACGTCCTTCAAAATAGTAATTTAGTTACCAAAAAGTTACAAAAATAAATGAAAATAATTATTAATTATTTGAACATTCAATATAAAGACTTGGGCTGTAGTTAGCATTTTATGAATTATGTTCATTTTATATTTGGGCATCTATTTTTGAACATTAAAATCAGTTATCCTCTGACTGATTTACGATAACACATTTATCAAGGCAAATTGATGCCGTAGCATCTTAAAAATAGTTCCCTCTTCTCTGAATCACTACCATTCTGTATAAGCTTTGATGAGATTCGTTCGTAGTTCTTCTGTTATATTGGTTGTGAAATTGAGCTGTCAGCGATTCGTGTATTAATAAATGGCCCCTATGAATATTAATACAACGTAACTTATTATTACTTTCGCTTTTGGCTTTTCGGAAGAAAAAATGGTATTTGTAAAGACTGAGCCGTTGTGTTTAAGTGTTATAAATATTGTTTGTAAGATTACATTTAGTTGTTGGTGTAGTCGTATACATTCCAGAGATTATTTAAATATACATTATATGAAGAAGGTGAAGATTATAAGTCTGTAATTTCTATTGCAAGATCATTTTCAAGTTTATACTTATAATAAGGAGTATTACCCTGTGATCGCCTTTGTTTATCTGGGTTTTGAAGTAAAAATAAATCATAGCCTAAGTATGCCACTTGGCAATCTTACAAAGGTTTTTTACTGATAAAATTTTTGTTTTTGATTATGCAGGATAAATATATAAATCGCTACTTCATAATATTAGTAGTGTAGGTGGAGGTGACGTGCGAAGATTGGTATAAGGTGTAGATTGATTTGCCTTCTAAAGTGAAAACGTACGGATATATCCCCACTGCATCATGTATTACTGAATGATGAATAAACGATACAACGATAATAGAAAATGCGAAGTCCTACAAGTTAGCAACCGTGATATACGTCAGTGAAAATGTTTAGTAGTCGACACACGGCGGTAAGTAGATTTACATGTACCAAGTACGTGACCTTATTCCGAATTTTACTCCACTCAGATTGCGGCTGATGCCTAAGCTACTTTAAAGTTAAGTATAGCTTAATATATGGGACATGGAAAGGGTAAACACCCGATTTAAGTTTAAGCCCTTACGTTAAGTGCTGGTGGGTTATTCATATAATTTAAGGATGTGCGCTTTAACAGATTGCATAAGAGAAATTTGTAAATACAAGTTGTTAAGTTGAACTCACAATTTTGTATACAAAATCTTTAAATATTTTTATAGAGCATGACAAATGTTAAACTATATAGTCGATTGTAAGAGTGAATAGAATATATATGAAAATAGAAATAAGTACAAAAATTACAAATATTTTTTTGTATATTTCATATTTATTTCTATAACCCAAAATTGATATGAATAATCAGTTCTTTGGATATAGTTCAAAACAGAAGTTTGACTGTAAATAACTCTAAACTTCTTACTGAGAATATTCATAACAATATTGAAATGTCCAAAACTTTTCATTATGTTGCATATACAGGTCAAAATATCCATACAAAATAAATGAGAGCGACCAATTAAGTATATAAATTATGTCTCAATACATTAGAGGTATGCGATATCGAGATCATTTGCTCAAGAGGAACTTGTTTCAATACTAATATCCTGTGCTGTCTAAGAAAGTATCTAGGCCGGCTTAATGGTTATATTATGAGAAAATGCTGTGTTTACCATAAGTATTTGAAAAATTGTTTATTGCTGGATGCTTGGCGGTTACGACTATACGGTACGGTATATTACGGTATACTTAGCTTTTTTACTTAAACCCTTTGTATTAGAAAAATACATAAAATATTGACTGTACTATTTTTAATATGTACAAAATGACCTATTGTGTACCAGTATTAAGATAGTGTATCATATATGTATGTAATGTGAATAAAAAGATCGAAATAAGCTTATTGCTATCACACACATTATATATAGCATTATCGATTTTGTTATTTATGGCATATTTTTGAATCCTTGTTAAAAACTTATTTGTGGGATTATTAAGGAACCATTCAAAAATACTGGCGATATTTTTATACTATTGTGCAAATGTTTTAACCAAGGTTATTGACCAAAAAACACTTTTAATCGTGTTCAATCAAATGATTAGCATTAAACGTTTTCCTAAATCCTGTAAGAATATCACTCCCTAATAAAAAATATATACAAGAATATATTTGGTAATTAGTACAACTTTGCTGACCATTTTGACAGCGAATCAAAGTAAGCTTGAGAGAATTCTGAACGAACCTTCGTCCTTACTCGTTGACTTATTGTAAAGTCATTTAGCTATACATAAAAGCCAATGTAAACTAAATCGATTCGAGAATCGATATGCGTAAGTTGATGCGGACATAACAAATATCGAGATAGCCATACTGATGTTTTTGTATCGGTAGACATGGCGCATTGATTACTCGATTCAATCCTCGTGTATTAGGTATTGGGTGCCGCAAGCTTTGAACATGGTCAAACAAATAAACGCTCAATAAAAAATATGCAAAGAAATTTGATTCTATAGAGGTACTTACCGGTTGTGTCGGGTGTGGATTATTAATAATTGAATGTGCATTATTATTAGATGGATACATAATCGAGTAAATGATCGTCTTGTCTAAATTAATGGAAAAAGCTTTGTATGTTTTTTATTGAGTAATGAAGCAGCCAGAATATAATAATATTGTTGGTATTTGGAATATGAGAATTTTGTTTATCCGAACTTTGCATTCCATGCAAATTTGAAAGATATTCCACTTATTACGCTCTCATTTAAATTAATATCAAAAACAATATTTTCATTATGTTGTGATAGAAAACATTCACGGATTATGTAAAATTCCATCATGTTTTCCCAATTAACTTCATACACATATAAAATTTGGAACCAACAACATTGGGTGACTTTAATAAACAAGTTGTTACTTGTTAATATATATATATATATATATATATATATATATATATATATATATATATATATAATAAATGCGAATGTAACCTTATTTGTGTCCCTGTTTCTTCTTCACGCCCTAACTAATGAACCGATTTAGATTAAATTCGGCACAGATATAGTTTGGGAACCAAGAAAGGACATAGGATACTTCTTGTTTCAGAAATCCCACGGGAGCTTGAACTACGCGAGGAAATCTCCACCTGTTTATCTTTTCCTTATGTTATGATGGCGGATAGTTAGTAAGGTAAGTAGCCATTTCACACTAAATAAAATGATAACACTCCATTTAATAAAACATAAACGGTCAGTATGAAGAGTAAATGGCATTTCGATATACATCACTCACGTAACAGCTATTAAATTGGTATTGTACATTAAGTAACTGATATATTTCGAGATAAAATACATTGTATTAGAATGGTATGGGATATAAATCTTTCCTTATAAACATGAATTATATAATGCGAAAAAGAAATAGTTTGTTTTTGATATTAGTAACGAATTAGAAAGGGGGAAAATCCACTTTCAATAAGCAAACATACAAAAACAAATTACCTAAAAACATTTTGTAGTTTTATTTCGTTGTAACTATTTAATAATCTGTAGGATTATCGTTTTTTTGCAAAGCTAATAAATTTCTAAATTTTCTCTTGTTTTCTCGGTGCCTGTTAGCTTCAGTTATTCCGGATTTTAAAGCATAACGAGAACTATCTATACAGAATGCGTAAGAAGTATAGTCGAATTATAAAGTCATTACAAAGTTATATGTAATGATTTATTCATATAAATATTTAGTCATGTTATTTATCCGACGAGAGGATTTTAATAAAGGTCTACTATATCGTTGAAGAGGAACCAACCTGTTATATATGAATTGAAATAATAAAGAAATATAGGTATTATTTTATTGAAAGAGCGGTTGATTGGTAGGTATATTGATACTGATAAATAATAATATGATATTATCGTTAAAAAGGTAACATCTATGCAATTCACAATAGCACCCAAATTGGAATACTTAAACGCATAACGACACGGAGTTTATGAAATAACTCTTCATATGGTAAGATTGTCATTTAAGCGCCTTTGTATTCCCAATCACATTACCTAACAATGCACATACACACAAGAATGGCTGACATTGCATAATTTGATCACGTGTCCAAATCGAACCAATGCAATGTTAAAAAGTTTATACAACAATGTGTCTAAAATATACTTTATCTCGAATGAAATCTATTTCCAACAGCACATTCCGTGATACAAGATACATTGCTCGTATAGTAACAAAGATAGAACAAGCTGGACATGAAACACGAGTAATGGATGATGAGCATAAGTATTGTAACATGATTTTTTCGTTACATTGGTACGATGTTTCTAGTTGATTATTTGGACAGTTTGACAGCTGACCAAGCTCGTTACCACTGTCGTGAAAGGCATCAGCAATCCAAATGCAAGGCTAATTGAATACAAAAGAAGCGATAACTACGGAATGCTCTTTATATATTGTGTAATTTTAATGATGTAACAATTGGGCAGATGTATCTCGTTAAGGTTGTAATTATTACTAATAATAATGCTGTAATGGAAAGTGTATTTGATTAGTATATGAATGAGAAAAAGAAAACGTGCTCATTCTATAAAGTTTCGTTTGAGGTAACGTTGTTCGCTCGTTTGTTATCTGTTTGTAAAAAAGGGTTAAATTGGATCACTCATCATCATCATCATCATCAGCCCATATAAGTTCCCACTGTAGGGACTCGGCTCTCCTATGAGGGTTCAGGCCATAATCCACCACGCTGGCCAAGTACAGGTTGGCAGATGTCACATGTCGTCGAACATTTGGTTCTTAGACATTTCCTCACGATGATGTCCGTCACCGTTTTGAGCAGTGGTGATGTTACACATGCGCAGATAAATTGAAAAATAAATTTATTTCCTACACGCTCGCCTGGTCTCGAACCACGACTTGTCGATATTAAGTCCGAGGTCCTTACCACTGAACCACCACTGCTTAATTTGATCACTGATTAAGAAAAAATATCATCCGATTATATGTCCTTAGAATCCAAAGGTTAAGAAACTGAAGTAGAAGTAAATACGAATACATAGGAAACATTGAACATAGAAACAGTTCCAAACAAATATTATGTTTAAACTATGGTACTCTTGCCTTGCAATTATGCAAACAAAAGTCCCCTGGAATCCTGACACACATACTTGCATATCTCACAGCCTGATGAATCCTTAAGAAAGTATAGACACACAAAAATATGAATAGCCAGTGATTGCTACGACGTTTTCCGGTGTCAGTGACAAAGCGGCTTCAAGCCCAGGGCCACGCAGCTTCTCTGTCGGAGTAATTACGTCATTAAAAATGAAGTGAACCAAGCAAGGTGGTTTTATGCTAAGATATTAGATGGCTCCTGCGTATTCTGCATTGAGGTCCTTTTATACTGCCTTGATAGCTTGCGTGAGATTACATAGTTAAGAGATATTCTTATTTGAATGTAGCATTCATACGTAAAAATCGTGTATAAATTTTGATGAAAAAATAAAATGAATGCTAGTATTCTTGTGTTTGATTTTACGCGAGTATTATACATTTAGAAATTAAAAACTTTTTAACGAATTTTAAACGCGATTTATTCATTATATAATGTTTTATTTCATATATAATGAATAAATCCGTTAAAAAGTTTTTAATTTCTAAATAAAATGAGTGCTATTTTATCAATGGTCTTAAAGTCTGAGTCAGTTGAAGAGACCGAATAAAGTTTGAATTAAATATAGCATTTACTTCAGTAGCAACGCGCTTAATATAATAAACTACCACAACCGATGTGACATAAAAATGTTTTTGACAATCATTGATCGTACGTTACTCTTTTACTGTCCAATGATGGATTCAAAATGTTTATTAAAGTCGTCAAAAGTCTATAAAATGGAAGCTATTTTCTTTACGATTTCACCTGATTGTTGGTTGTTATTTTGTTTTTATACGTATAAACAACTTTCATTACGACAGGTTGAATATTAAATTTTATTTAACGCAATAAAAAACAATTTGTGATGGAAACTAGTTGTTGGACCCCCGATGATTTAAAACGACCGCGACACCTAAATTTACTGCGATCAGCGTTATAATCGCATAGCTTAAGTAATTTATACTTTTAAAGCATATATTTATTAAGATATATTTCATTTGTAAGACTGTGAAATAAAATATTTTTATTTAATTTTATTTTGCACCCACACAAGCAATTTCGAATTTTTCATTAGGTTCTATTTTAATTTTTATAGCTGATTTTAAATAAGCAAGGAATTTTAGTGGACTGGTAATCTGAATCATCATAAAAACACACACAAATATTAATGGACGAAAAAAGTGTTTAAAAATACAAATTTATTTTTTAAACTGCCCGCGGTTTCACCTGCGTTGTACATATATTTTATAGCCCACTCTTCACGAGGGAAGTATTTCAAGCAAATAAGCTTTTCGGCCATTCTTATGTCTGTTGTAATCAACATATAATATTAATATGATTAATTAATGTGTATTATTAACACGTGCATACAAAGTGATGGAATTGTAGAATTAATTATCACATCAAAGATTATCTTCGAAACAGTGGCAAATTTCAATGTTATCTATAACATCTATCAAAATAAACGATGTGTATTGATACAAATATAGAAATATGTTAATTAAATAATGGATTTTATTCGATAGGACTTTATAAAGCGTGTGCCGTTTTCAACTCGATTTGAGGACATTAATTTTTATAGTTCACTTGGCTTATCTAAATATCTAGTTTTTGATCTTATAATGGAGTCAACGATTTGATAATGTACGGTTATGGTAGAGAGATGGTCGTAATGCTAGTTTGTCTCACATTCTATAATTTATGGTGTAATTTTGAGTCCAGAAGAGCTCGTTTCTTAGTGGATATTAATGGACTAATGATCGTCATCATCATTAATAAGCTTGGATTGACTGTAGCGTTGTTGGAGCTAGGCTTATAAATTATGAACGCGTAATGTTATCTTTTATTTGGCATAGACTAGATATATTCATTTCGAATTCTTGTATTTATTATTCGACAGAATACAACTTTTAGGCTGACTGATTTAGGATGCTTATTTGATAAACTATTCTGTTATTTGCTGAGAATTTTATTGGAATATACGTTTCGAAGTTTTTTTTTTTTTGGGTAATTAGCGAATTCCTAACCTTAAAATGTAGGAGATTTATAAACTAAAATCCTTTTTTACAGATCAAACATGTAAATATAGACAAA
Organism: Zerene cesonia; assembly: GCF_012273895.1. Taxonomy (NCBI): domain Eukaryota; kingdom Metazoa; phylum Arthropoda; class Insecta; order Lepidoptera; family Pieridae; genus Zerene; species Zerene cesonia. The sequence goes on from NC_052119.1 coordinate 6,925,337, forward strand.
TGTAAATAGTTTGATTTAGTACAATGGAACATCGTCGAGTTACCGGAATTTTAGCAGTTTAAATAAATCAATTAAATCTATCACTTCTATTTGTAATAATAACTTAAACGAGATTTATTGCATTGTTAAACTGCATAGTCTACGCTGCTGCAATGCAAATATAACACGATTTTTGTCTTTAATCTCACATGATAGGGGTTATAATTGTTTGTATTAGTCGATGCAGTTTGAACAGTCATTGCTCAGAATTATTGGCGATATATTCGAGTGGTTTCATATCTGTGAGCTAAGCATCAGTACAAATTGGAATGATTGGCCCTGATACAACTGTCAATCATGCAGTCACAATGGTAACTAATGATTTTTCATTGTAAAACAACTTTTTGTGCTCACTGCCATGTTTATTGTGGATGAGTATCATAGTTTTGTGTAAACGTTGAATTGATTTATTCTTTATACCAACGATAGCGATTGAGCTATCAATTTTTAAATGATACGCTGTTCTAATGTGTATGTGAGGAAATATCAGTATGACGTAATGGTTTATTTCTTATCTGTAAATAAATGTCATTCATCATCATCATTATCAGCTCATAATATATGTTCCCACTGTTGGGACATAGGCCTCTTATGAGGGTTCAGTTCATAATTCACCACGCTGGCCAAGTGCGGGTTGGCAGATGTCACATGTCGTCGAACTTTTAATTCTCGGACATGCCGGTTTCCTCACGATGTTTTCCTTCACCGTTTTTAAGAACCCCTCTCTCGTCTCGAACCCCGAATTATCGATTTTGAAGTCCGAGGTTCTCACCACTGAGCGACCACTGATTTTAAATAAATAAATAATAATAATATTTTATTGTAGTGCATGATTATTTCGTTAAGCATGAAGCGAAGATGGATTTTAATAAGCGTTAAGGGATAATCCACATTTGTACAAAATGCTCCTCATCTGCAAATCTGACATTGCTAAAAACCAAATCCATACTACGATATCAGTTCTTTTTAAATACAACGCTTTTTCCTCACGACTTTACTTCAGATAACAGTGCACATCACACAATAATATAAATAAAAAGGCTTGTATTACAGATGTATGTCTAGAATACGTCGTGCTAGGACTATATCTATGTGCAAAGCTCGAGATCAATTTGCCTTAATCAATTTATGTCTTGATAGCGACGGTATAATAGATACTGATTCGGTAATTGAATGAAGCATCGAGTATTGTCTGGAATTTAAGGTGCTTGTTAAGTTGTTTCCTTGTTAATGCTATTCACAAGTTTACGTACTGCATTTAGTGAGAAATTTTGTTGTTAATTTTGGTATTGATGTCTGAGTTGATTTTGATATTCTATCGAAGCTTACATTTCTACGCTTCCAGCCAGCGAATTTCTAACTTCGTCATCTATAAGAAGTGCCTTTTTATACTAAAATTAGTAAAATTACTTTCAATTGTAGTAGGTACTTGCAACAACCATAGCTTGGAAACGAGATTAAAATATCAACCTTAAACCGGTTCAATTCGGTTATTTGCGGCTTCCGTGTGTTCAGTACCGACGTCGATATAGGGGACATTTTTTACGCTAGCCACCCATTCGTGCAGTATGTAAACAGCGAGATATAGCAAACAGACCTGTCGTCAATCACAGCGTTTAGGCTCCGTGTGTTTTAGATAATAGCGGTATAAAACACTTGAGCGGTTCGCGTCACTGGAAATTATGATTAATAGCGACCTAACGGTATGGAATTAGGCAAGCGATTTATGTGGGACTGTGATAAAAAGGTTGCTAGCACGTTGATAACGAACCGTTCCATTAGACTGATGTGGGTTTGAAGATGTGTGTGGTCAATGAAGTAATTGTAAAATGTTTGTGCCGTTTACATTGCTGTGAATCTTGCATTCAATGTCTTGATTTTATACTATTTATTGATGGAGAAAAAAAAAACAAACTGAACCGCAAAGTTGCAAATTTATGAGCGTAAAATTTACCAATGAAAGCGTTCTGAGATTTAAGAATAGATAAATACAAATCGGTACTTACTAAATATTTTCAAATTATATAAGTATTTATACTAAGTAAATGTAGAATGTAATCCCATAGCTCAATAGTATCGTGATACCATCGGGAGGCATATCAATGAATCGCAACAATTCATGGTCCAATTAGCCACTAAATAATTATGATCCATTCATATTTCAATTGTCCAGTTGTATCACTGCTGACAAGCGCTCAGCTCCGATAGCATCTTGGCCATTAGCCAAAATAATTGACGTGTGAGTGCCTTGTCAGTAATTTTGTTTGAAATTTGGTGCTCAATTTTTATTTGTACAATGTTGACACGTAGTACTTGAGGTTAATGATAGCAGTGTTGTATCAATATTTAAGTGGCTTTTAAGGAGATTACAATTATTATGTTGGATGGTTGCTGGTGAACTTTTTTGTGTGTTTATCAGTCTAGCGCTTGTAAATGTGTGTAGCTATAAAATTTAGCATTATTGATTTGTTTGCATACTACGTTAAGTTCTATTAAATTAAAAAACTTAATTGAATAATACTACGTAAATAGTTTATGTAGCTATGAGTGTATAAAGATACAATAAAAAATAATATGAATATTAATCACAGTTATTCTATTTTAACAAAGTATTAAAAAGTAAACCACTTAACAGATTACATTGGTAATTTGAACGGGGTACCTTAGAACTTATAAAATTGGAGTGCGATAATTGAGTAGTAAGTATTTTTACTAGTTTACCTATGTTTCTTATATTTTATTGTTTGATTTAGTCATATTATATGATTTCGTATGATCTGACATTAAATTTTAAATGAGCTGGTAAGAAAGGTGTTAATTGATTAGACTAGACTAGACCAGCCATCGAATCAAAAGACGACATGTGATGAAGAGGTAGATTATGGCCTAGAACCTCATAGGAGGCCTGTGCGCCTGCAGTGGAAACTAAAATAGACTAATAAAATTCCCGCACGTTTGATTCACGATGCTCTTAAAAGACAAACAGTTACACGTAATCAACTGTTAAGTGTTTTGAAACGTATCAAATCAATTATAGGGACGTCAATTTGAATTGCGCAAACGTCGTATTGTGAAACAATGAAGGCGAATCGTGACCAACCGATGTGGACATTGAAAAACTAGGGTGCGACTGCCCTGCAGGTAGAATAGGTTTGTTTGCGCAAGGGTTGACGGTAATAGACGCGAAGTAGAGCGGTAAAACATAGTTTTCACCTTAACTGATTCAGACTAATATTTCCTCAATCCGCATTTCGTTTCAATTTAATTGAAAATGATAAATTGATTATGGTCACTGTTTTGCGTCACATTTATATTTTTAACCAGCTGATGATAGGATTATTTTAATAAATTATTATTTTAATAAGTGGATATGGGGATAGGATTATTTTAATAAGTGGGAGGTAAGTGTGATTGGGTAAAAAATTTACTTAACACTACGTTGTTAAGAAAGACGTTTTTATTATAACAAAACATAACCAGTCTTATGAAGAGTAAACATATTATTTTTAATCAGTGTTGCATTACTTTTCATACGCAGTATACGATTCAAATATCAGTTGTTCTTCATTCTATCACTGACGCTTTCCCAAATTTTTTGCGAACAGAAAGTGGATATGCACTTGTATTTTTTGTGTCCGTTCCGTATTAGTTAGATGGAGAAGCATTCGTATATAAACGTTACCTTGTCGCTAGACCAAAATGTTGCCTGTACTTAGTGTTTATCGTCATTCACGCACGATCGCCGGCTTTTAGTGCGTAATCGATTGCTCTTTGTGATTGCACTGACCATTTGTCGAAACATTACTCAACCCAGTTTTACGGTTGTTACACGAGTATTTGTGTTATTAATATAATGTGAAGATTTTGAAAACTTTCTAATAGATTACCATGAAGCTACTGATTCGATATAATTAATGATTAACCTTGCTTTTTATGTATCAACAGCGAATATTATATTGCAAGCCTTACCTCGTTTTAAAGTTAAATTCAACCATGTATATTTTTGTGTACATATTAAATTTACTATTTCAATATGCATAGCTGAGTTGCTTATAAATTATACTAATATTTTCTTCCTTACCATATTGAATATAATAATTTTTATTACGTATTCAGTTAACCCGCATGTTCCTAACACCAACTATGTATACAAAAATATTAATATGAATGATAAACATAGTAATGTATGACGACCGACCTTATTAAATTGTGACTTTCTTAGCCTATATTTTTTGCATCGGCCTTTTGATTGATTGCTTTGTATAGAGCCAACAAAAAATAGATAGACCCGATAATTTGTGAACATGCGACACTAGTTTCGTGGGTATTATTAAGTTTTTTATGAAAGGCCCAGGCATTTGTTTATTTTGTTTTTGATGGGCCTCTAATTTACCATATGCTGTTGTTCCTCGAAAAAAAATAATATCCACATGATTTGAAGTAATTTGTAGTTATGACGAAAGTTCGTGTGCTTAAGAGTAGTTTATTATGTTCCGTTATTAACTAGTGAGTTAGGGAGTAAAAAAAATCGGTCAAGTGCGAGTCGGACTGAGGATACTTAGGGTTTTGTATAAACATGCTAAGGAGTAACTGTAAAAAAAAATTGTCACCCAAATAGATTTGTGACCGCAGCCACAAGTTGCTTAAACGCGATTTTTAATGTTTGTTGTTATAGTGGTGACAAAACGGCATTTCTGCAATGTTTTACAGTCTAGCTATCTCAGTTCATAAGATACAGCCTGGTGACAGACGGACGAACAAACAGATGGACAGCGTAGTCTTAGTAATAAGGTCCTTTAAACCTTTTGGTACGGAACCCTATTAACGAGGAGTGAGCCAGCTTTTAATACCCACAGTTACGGAAGTCTTATGTCTTCGTATAACAGTTATTATTATTAATTTAATTTTGTAAGCATATTAAAATCATATTATGGCATTGAAAAGTTAATCTGCTTTGCAAAAATAAATTATTATATTAAAGTTGTTGGATAACATTTTTTTTATTTGAAGATCCTTTTTAAAATATAATTGGATATATGTTTTTTGCAATAAACTTATTAAAATAATATGTAAATTAAAATAATCTGTAGCGCCATCAATACATTTTTTAACTACTTATATAATAGAACGCAATTAAAAGATTTTTGTACATTTGTATGATTTTAAGTACCTACCATACATAATCATAAAAATTACTACAATATAAATTAAAGAAAAAGGGGGAAATGCATTAAATACTTATTGTATACCTAAGTAGTAATAGTTTTTAATGCAAATGGTACGTGAAGGTCCAAAAGTAACTTCACCTAAACAATGATTCTTCAATACGTTTTACTTTAAACAAATGAACGCGCCTTATCGTTACCTCGCAGTTTACATTATATAGTTATAACTAGCTTTTGCCCGCGACTGCGCACGCGTTAATACGGAGTAGTTTAGTAGATGTTATTATATATATGAACCTCCTCTCTTTAATCACTCCATCTATTAAAAAACCCCATCAAAATCCGTTGCGTAGATTTAAGGATTTTGGCATACATAGGGACATAGGGACAGAGAAAGCGACTTTGTTTTATACTATTTAGTGATACATTATTGTGTACTCTTCTGCAAAATGTTGACTACTTATTAAAGAAGTGAAAACCTAAGTAAGGTAAATATTTAAAAGTTAGTCATAACTAACTCTGTGGCAAACGTTTAAACAGTTGAGTTGAGACAATGCTAAAGTTGCGGGGGTAAGCGTTCGCCGTGAAGACGCTGTCATACATAAACCCACATGTTTACGTCCATTGTGGAGGTCGGAGCTAATTTATTCTACAGCCTACAGGAAGACAGTTTAACTAACATTCCCTATATAATTTTCGGTAAAGTGTCACTCCTTCGACGTACAAATGTTTGTCGTCATTGATGGATGCTCGCGTAAAGATCCTGAGTTATTTCTGGACTTTTTAAATGCCCATTAAATCAAAGACGACAGTTTCGAGATTAAAGTAGCTAAAGTATAAACAAATAGGGTGTTTTGTACAATTGCTTTATTTAATGCACAACTGCGAGTGCAAGAAATTAATATTTGTTTCTGAATATTCTTAAACATGTAAAAGATAAGTTTTGTACTAAAAATAAACAAAATTAACGAACCATACGTGCTTTTGAATTATTATAGGCTCTTAATAGCACGAAAACGAAATTACGTTGTAAGTAAAGACAGCGTTGCATATTTCGTTGTATATTGTTGAAAAGTCATTATATGTAAATCGTGGAGTCGTGATGATGGGCAGACAGATAGTGACGAAGCATGTTTCGCAAGCACACGGAATGATAATTGTTTTGAAGGCTTTTTGAACGTGTGGGCGCTGGTAGCAGGCGCACCTGCTTTCTTAGCCACGAAGATCTAACCAATGATAATTCTAGATTTAAAATTTCATAAACGTGATCTTCAAAACTACGCTCCCATGAATTCCAAGTTTTATGGCTGTGTGCTCGTGTTATGAGAGCGTAGTTAATTTAAAAGTTGGCGTTTGAAGCGGAGTTCTAGCTTGTCCAATGCCAGGTGCCGGTCTAGTGAACTCGCCTTTATAGTCGCCTTTAATATATTTGGCAAAGGATGCTTTTCAATTTTGTTTCGATAGCTTTTATTTTCATTCTAATTTATAGCTACAACAAGTTACTCAGCCAAATGTTTGTTGCTGTAAATTATGAGTGTATTGCTTTTTTACCAAAAGAAAGCAAAATAAATCTGACGAATTAATTCTAATTAGACTTTGCTGTAGTGGGTGGTGCGTTGGCGTTAAATCTCGATGTCTCGTGTGTAATCCCAGATGGTGACAGATAAGTTGTAAGACTGATAGTAGGTACATATGCGGTTTATTAGCCAATTACAAAAAAATGTTTTTGATAATTTAAAAAAATGTTGATGTTAAAGTCAAAAAGATCGCCTTGTTAAGTTCAGAGCATTGCCAGTTGAAAAAACAATCGTGCAATCAAGAAGAAATTGGGACTGTAAAATCAATTATAACCGAAAAGATCCGATAAGAAACGGAGACGAAATTAATTTCGTTTAATTAAGGCAGACTTCCGTTGTGCGCCCGATTAACGCATTGTTAGCCGCAATTATATTTAAGACAATATTCAGTGTCATTATTCAGTCGCATCGACACTGTCTGATGATCTTGGGCATGCTAATTAAACAGGCAACAATGACTGGCTGTCCCCGGATACTTTGAAAGCGAGCAATATACAAGTCTTTCTTGCTAGTCATTGAATGACTACCGATACACGTTCTAAAAGCACGCTTAACTTTTCAATGTGTATTTGTTTTAACATGTCCCTCGGCAAACAGAACTTTCGAATTGAACAGTATTGCATTCATTCCTACATTGCTGTACTGTTCCTTCAAATCATATTCACTGCTCGGCTCGCCAGCAATGGATACGCTGTAAGTATTTATCTCCACTGGGGGTTGTTGCAGTGGTCAGGTCGGGGCGCTTCAATGATTGCATCGTGATAATCGCGATCACAGGCTCCTGACATTTCTTTTCTTTTATCGCATGCGGTTGTAAGATAAAACTGCAATAAATTATGCTGTGAGACAGAGTGTACGTGCGTTCAGTTGCACTTTTCATTTGTATTATTCGCGTAATTATGCCTCTCTGGACGTTTGTAGCCTTATTTATTGCGTTTTGAGGACTAGTTGTAAGTGGATATGGCCTGTTAATGCGCAAGGATAATTATTATTAGCATGATTTATAGCTTTAGTTATGCCTCTTTTAATGTGTAAATTGTTTTTAATTTTAAGCCTTGGGTTGTAGCAGTATCGTTATAAATATAGAACCTGTATTGTGGTACTAATGAAAATACTCATTTATAAATTCTCAAAATATGATATAATTATGTGTTTGTCTTTAAAATGGAGCAATACGAATAACTGTGTGCTGTGTGCAAGAACTTATTTTTACAGCTTTCATTAAACCTTTCGTCCTCTTTTTAAACCCTTCAGGTATTGAGTTTATAAAAACATAGTAGCTTGTTGTCTATCTCATTCTTATGTATAAACTATACTATTGTAAAATTTCATTAAGATTTTTCAGTAGTTGTTGCATGACTATGACATACATATTTACAAACTTTCGCGTTTATTATTTCAGTAGGATTATGTTATTCCGAGCTTTTCTCCATTGCGTTAGCATTGAGCTTATGTAGATCTTAATATTGGTTTATTGATATCATATATTTTATACATGTACATACATACCGATACAAATATATTTTAATAATCGCCAAGTCAGTCACACAGGAAATTTACGAATGTGAAATTGATATACGGCGCGTATCGATAGATCGAAAATAAAGATTCGCGGCGCATCTCAGACGTCGAGCCTGTTTCCTTCACTTCCCAAATTCCAGTCACGTGTTTCCTCGGGGACGTATTATAGATAGATATGTCAGAGCCCATAGTAACTGTATTATCTGAAACACACGATATTGTATTTTTATACGGTATTTGTATGCGGATTGTGTGCTGGTGACATCTGTTTAGTGGAAACTTTTAAATAGTAGGGGCGGATGTCGTTTGATTTTGACAACGTTGCGCTTTTTGCTGGATTTCAAATGTCCCTTTTTGGCATGTCACGTGGTACTTAAAAAAAGCGTTACCTATACGTTCTGTGAGATCGGTGTCAGTTTTATTCTGGTTACACGTATTCGGATGTGATGTTGACAACCCCCATATTGTTTTGTTTAACCGCGGATACAATACTGAGATCTTTTTGGAAACAAATTTGAGAGTTTGGTTAACGTAAAACGATATTAATAGTGCTTTGTTGCCCGCTTATCGGAAAATAGTTTTCACTGACTGATTGATATTCTCAAATTATATAATATTTTTGTTATATTTACCAGGCCTTGTAATGTTTAGATATACATTTCGAAATTCTAATTGACGAGTTTAAGACTAGACACGATGCCGTGTGCGTATAATGTAATATAGTTTGACAGCCGTTTTATCCTTTTAAGGGAACGAATTCGGATTGATCCCTAGAGTACATGTACAATTATAATCTAAGCGCTACTAAGTCTCCAATCGTATACGAATCACGTTAGGCCGTGTCTACATAACCGCCTTTTAAAATAATCCGATAAGTACAAGCGGTAATAAAGATTGTAATTGAACGTCAAAGGTACCGATGGATTAGAACAAGATATAAGTGACAATTCCGTATAGGGAGTTTTGATTGACGCGTACGCGACGCTCGGTTGCGTAGATTTCGGGAGCATGACGGCGATTATTCAAATTCAAATTCAGTTAGATACTTATTACGTTATATATTTGATAGGTAGTGGAACGAGTTCGCTATGAAGACACGTTGTCATGTGACATTTTTGAAATGCTCTGGTTTTGTTTAGGGAAGGTATGGTTGATCGTTGATTGTTTTAGGCGATTTATGCTGATGTTATAGGATTCAATTTATTAGGAAAAACAAAGATGTTATATATATTTTATCCACCCAATAGTTATCTTTATCGTCTATTATACTAAATAAGAAAACGTTAGTAGCTCATAAAATTACAGTTTTATTACATATACATTTAAACCTCTTTCATTCGTTGGAAAATGGTTGGTTGAAGATTGCTTTCAGTAAGAATGGAATACAATTTGAGAAATACGAGGAAAACATAGTAGAATATTTGAAGGTGCGTTGAATTAAATAACGATTTACATATAGCGTGTTATCCAACGACCTTGTCAGCAAAAACTTAAGCTAAATCCATGTACCCAGTTGAAAGCTCTTTATCTCTTAACTTTTCTCTTTATTTTAAATTTCAATTGAATCTTTTGCAATTACATGGAATAAAAAAATAAGAATTATAAAATTAAGATCAATAAACCTGCTCAGGAAAACTCATATTCATATTTGTATACTTTTGGATATGTCTGTTGAAAACATATCCAAAATTATACTTACTTACTGTATACTACTTCACAAAACGAGGAGTTTCTCAACTCGACAGTATTTTCTTGGGTTTGTTACTTTTGAACTCTTCACTAGGTAATTCGATTTTAATGTGTTTTCTACCATTTTATTTTAAGGTGATGCCTTCCCTGTGATCCTTTAAAAATTTGGTCTAGTATTAAAAAATTTTAGGCAGGATATTTCTTGCTAAAATTCTAGCACTTTCCACATTTGTTACGTTTATTTATCAAAAGTTATTTAGCTTATATGCCTAATAAAATTTAATAAATTCACATTATTAAAAGCTCATATGTTTGTCGGAGATACGGAGCCCGCGAATGGCTCCATTGAGAGCGATAAAGTGCGCCACTTAACGTGTATTGTTTGCCATATATTTAGCGGAATTAACAGTTTTAGTTTTATTACTTTGAACAATATTAACTGCTTTGTATCAAACTGGATCGATGTGCGTCTGAATTGTTGTTTATTTGACTTGTTAAAGCGCGATTTTTTGTCGAAATATTTGTATTTTGTGATAATATATGAAAAATGGTTATTGTATTGTTTGTTTTTTGAACAGCGTTAACACAGACAGCTTTTTATTTGTTATTAAATTATTTAGTTTTTAAAACGATAAAGAGCTCAACTCTTTATCGTTATATAAAAAAATATTAATTTCAAGCAACCTCTTCGTTTTCCAATATTCTTAAAAAAATTATAACGAGAAACAATAAAACAGAAAATACACAAAATCTTTTCACTGTCTAAGCTATAGATTTAAAATAGATTATTGCAAATGTAAAAAAGATAAATTTAAAAATACATAATAAAATATCAATATAACTAGGTATCATAACAAGCACACGCTTCTTCAAATAAAACCACATTATCGATCTAAAAATAACCAGTAGAAAACCGTCTCGTTCCAAAATCCAATCTATTATTTATTGGAATATTAATACGAAGTATTTGAAAGACGCAATCACAACTCTCGTTAACCTTAAACTTAAGAGGCTTTGACGCATTCTTAAAACTGTCCCATAGTTCAAAGTAGGGACCGGTAGGAATGCAAGATGCTATCAAGGCGGGAGCTTAGTTTTATGTGAGTTATAGTGCAATAAATAAATGTACCGTTATGACACCTACATACGTCATCGGTCACGGGCTCGCTAAAGCGCGGGAACATTGGTGCGCTATTGGCGAAGGGCGCGAACGCAGGTTAGATCTAGTCAAATTGATTTTATCGGCACGGGAGATAGTTGTAGGTACAATATGTTGGTACAGTAGGAAGTACGGTCCTAGCGTTATATAAACTCCCTTTTAAAACAGTCGAGTCGAATATATTTTGTTGTTGAGGTTGCCATTACAAAGATGTGACGTAATCAATGTTTGGCAAATAACTATTCTTGTATTTCATTAAAGATCAACCTAATGAGATTTTACAATATTTCCTTTAAAAGTTTTAACGTAATGAAAATTTATCTGATCTGGGTCCTGGGCATTTCCATGGAATATATACGTTGGTGACATTGAAAATTGTCGGGACATTATTGAAATTCATATACGGTTACTACTACTATGAGTACGATTTAGTTTTAGTACGGTAGGAAATTTGTAATAAAGATCATTTGATAGTAATGCACTGTCAATTGAATCGTAATAGTGTGTCATTTTACTAAAAAAGTCTTGGCCTAGTCTAAAATAATGTTTCAAAACATAAAATTTAATTATATTTAAAGATTAAATTGAAGCATAATATAAAAATATCCAATTATCCAGGTAACAATATCAATGCATTTACAAGTCAGGTCAAAATGAAAAACAATATCATTCTGCTAGATTATACAAAATCCGTCGGAAATAGACAATGCCATCTATTTTATTTTATCAATTCAAACTTGCATACCAATTTAAGATAATATTACCAAGCACATTTACGAGGATATGTATCAGTATTGAAGATTTAATATCACAAAGAATGAGCGTGAAACGATGTAGACAGGACTATAGTCGACACCATTTAAAGTCGACACATGAGACGTCACCAGAAAATTGGATTTCGCAAAATAAATATGTCTCACACTTGAATTAAATTCAGCCACATAAAATTACACCTTATACGTCAAGGAGTAAAGTAACGTTTCGCTTATACACCCTAGAAGAGATTTAAAGTAAGACTCACAAAAGAATTAAATTTTCTCTATAACCAGATATATATATCGCTTTTTGTAGAAAAAAAAACATTCATTTTTGCGTCGTGAGGATTAACATTGGACAGGTAAATCACCTCGTTACTTATTTGAATGACATTTCACAGTTTAGGTTATTTAAAGACACTGTTAATCCTATTGTTGCATTTATTGAAAGTAATTATTGAACGTCTTTGTCACTTTATGTCTTATTTGCGTTTCGATGCAAATACTGAGGAGACTTCAACAATGGCTTTAATATTAATTATCAGGAAATAATGCGTGAGACACAATTACACTATTAACCGTATACATATCCACCGCAGGAGGTCTATACAACATTTTAAGCATTATATATATTAAAATTTTAGCACTTTCACTATTCTATCAATAAGTACAAAAGAAGTATTTCATAAATTCATTCATTGCTCAAGTGACGCAAAGCAACAACTTTTCTTTGTAACGAGAAATATCCACTTTCTCTGTCTCTCGGTTTCTTTAATTCATCGCATCAATCCGGTGATACTAGTTCTTCATCCCATCTACTCAGGTATAATAGTTAATTAAAGTAAGCGTCTCGATTTTTTCTCATTTGGCATGTTTGGAATATGTCCTGTGGAGTCATTGAGGCTTTTTATTAAATCAAATAAAAATACTTTTTATTAACCAATAAAAATAAAAATAAACGATGCAAATACTAATATTGATTTTCCTTGTAAGCTTCATTAAAAAGAAGCATAATTAAGTAAAAATGCTGCAATATTTACAGAAACAAAACTTGACACAAATTAAACCGACCAAAGACATAAACAGCAATGATATTATAAAATTTAATAAGCCCGCAGATCAAAAACTCCGCCAACGAATATCGTATGTACATGCGAATTTCCATAATTGTTTCGCGAATGCGTTTTATTAAGACAGCAATTAGCTGTCGATTATAAAACTTTAATTTTATTTGGCACTTGAGGTGTGGTCTCTTTCGCATTACTTTGATGATTGACGCAAAGTTTTTATAATCCAATCGATATTTCGTGGATATCTGCTAAGTGGCAAAGAATGCCATGTAATAAATGTTGATGAGTGTCTCTTACCTAATTCTATGGGTTTTATGATGAAAATTATGTTACGCCCACTCACGAAAATCGGCTGCCAATTGAGTCCAAGCGCTGTTATCACGCGAGATGATGAATTCAGCGTCTCATTGTATATTTATAAAACCGTTAATACCGATTATATCATGCTTGTAAGAAAACAATCATTTTGGATATTTTTTGGAAATTTTGTATTTATGATATGTTTTTGATTGAATTTTCATATAGCCATTAAGATTTGAATTATTTATATTGGTCTGGATCGTATGGAATACCTAAATATAAGATAAGCTATACAAGCAGTTTATTTAGCGTAATAGATTTTTCATTAGTCGGAAGTAAACGTGATGGTATTATAAAAAAAGGATTTTTGATACAGACTTTATTGCTAAAATATATAATATGTGAATATATATGATAGGCTATAGAATTTGAAGGCCCTCGATTATGCGAATGTTACTCGTTCATTAAGCCCTTGAATAAAATATAAAAAAAAAAACTTTAAGTCGGAGGGATATAATCGAATGCAAACGAGTTCTGATTACAAGCAATAAGATTAAACATTACAATAATTTCATTAACATGAATCGTTAATATGAACACTGTACACGCAGAAATCCGACCACAACTCATACACCGAAGCATGTTCTTAATCATTCTCAAATTTATATCAGACATTACGTTCTTTTTACTGTTATTAAACTTGTGATTTATCTGACAAGCGTAACATGTTGGACAGACCAGCCACGTCGATTCTTTCTGACCCTTGTTTTATAAAGTATAAAATAAACATCACCGGCCATTACACAGGAATCGACCTCCGAAATGTCACATTCTTATTTCTTTCTCGAAACAACAATATTCGTATCGTGTACGTTTTATTGCATGTAGAATACAAAATGCATCAACTAAGCATCGTCATTATTATTATGCATTGATTAAATGCAATATTATATAAGGAAGACATTATTGAAGCGTTTTCGGCTTAAAATTCAAGTCATTGTGTTTTTACTATATTATTTGGGGTCTAACGGTTGTTTAATGGATTGATAAAGCGACGTGCATTCATTTATGTATTGACAATTATTTTGAAAATAAAACGTACACTAATTGCCGTTGTATCAATAAAAGGATACAAGCTCTGAAGCAGTTTTATCGAATATTTTTGAAATAAATTTATTCTTATATTCTTATCATACTAAAAGCTTCTGTTGTGTGTATAAGTGCTTGTAATGATGTTGTATATTTTAACTTATTGTTTCACGAAATATGGGTCTGTGTTTTTTTGCGTTCTCGTGAATGTGATAATGTTGTTAGAAATTTTAGTTTTTTTTAAATTGGATTGATATGGAAATAAGAGTTCACTATATTACGTAATTTTAGGAAATTTTTTTTAAACGTCAAATTACGCAAACTATTTAAAATATGATTCAGTAAAAATATGACGAAGGTATATATATAAATGTTAAGTATTTTAAATCTCTAATTTCACAGCCAAAACTTCTTTCCTTAAAAAATCTACTATTTTTGGCTTTCAAATGTTTGTAACTAATATAGAAGTGTAAGGTATAAATAATTTACTGTAAATTTGTACGCAATAACATCCAACGGCAACAAGATCACACATAAAGCGTAAACTTTGTCCATTCGGTCACAATCGGCTAAAGACGGAACTCTGTGGTGGCGCTGGCCAGAGGAAGCGGATGTTCCGACATAACCACATGTCCGCTCGCATGTACTGACATCCACACGAATTAGATATCGGGATTAGATTGCTGGAATCTCGGTCCTTGATATTATTGGGCAGGGGTTGAGTTGTGAAAATTAATTTGTGTTTCGACTGCAGTTAATCTTAGGAATACCGGGTAATCTTAATTGTTCATTTATGTGTGGGTTATTCAATCGTTACGGTAATATTGTGTGTTTTATTATTAGCTAGCTTTTGCCCGCGGCTTTACCCGATAAATTTATTTATTTATTTATTTATTTATTTAAGGTGTAAAAATTCGGAGTAAAATCCCTTCTTCACTCTTTTTTTTGTCTCCTTTTTACATAAAACCTTCATATGATTGATGACTTGCTAATGAAAATAACAATTCAGCTTTTATTTCTACGTGGATTCCCTGAGCGACTGGTTTAAATGTATAACACACACTTCATATTATTAGTATATTTATATGCAAACACGAAGTAGGTACGCGGCGCGCCCAGTAGGTAAGCATCGTTCAGGTAATCGCCTAAAATAATTCTAATTGGCTCCCATTCGTGTAATGCCATAGTGATATATCAATTACGTGACATTTGTTTGTACTATTTACATATAAATGCGATACTATGACATATGCTTATACTCCGAATGATTAAGTTGACATTACGCAAAATGTATATACTATAGTAAACAACGAATCTTTTGACGTGTTTTGTAATTAACTGAACATTAAATATGAGAGTTAATTATTTGCTATCTAGATCTCTAATATAATATCTCGAATATTTATATCGTGTTCTTATTTTGCGATATGTTTTCTTACTAGACGTTCGTCCCAGCTCCGCCCAGATATCAAGATTCCTGTTTCATCCTAATTGAGCATTTAATCGGGATAAAAAGTACCCTATCACCCAAGTTGGCTCATACCCTGTTTTCATCAAAATCCGTTCTGTAGTTTCAGCGTGATTGACGGACAAACATCCAAACAAACAAACTTTGACATTTATAATATTAGTGTGATTTCGCAACTCTCGAATTTTGCTGAAAAAAGGTCAGTATTTCAGAAAAAATGAAATAAAATGCAATATTTATCGTGAATGTAGGTGTAAATATTTAATAGATTAAATAATGAATGGTCGGCCACAATCAATCAACAGTCATTTAGATACGCAAAGTTATTTATTTATTCATCAGAATTATAGTTACGCGAATTCTACAAATAATTCAATTTTCCTGAATACAATCAAATTGTATGTCTAGATAACATTGCTATGGGAACAATGAAATTATCTATAGAAATGAAAATCGGCTCGACTAATTCGGCAATTTTTTAACGTTGTTGTTAAAGCACAAGGAAGGTGATATTGTAGACAATGAACGTAGCACGGGTGAAGCCGGGGCAGGCGGTTAGTGGAGAGAAGAGTTATGAGTTGCATAAAAGTCAAACATTTTTCTAGATTCTAAGCAAAAATTCGCTTCCATATTTAAGAAATACTTTTACATTCTTCTTTTTACCATTTAATCTATATTCTGGTAAGATTCAAAATAAAATATAATTTGCTTTTTTCCGATTAGATGTTTTTAAATCAATAAAAAACTGATTATCTTATAAGCAATTTCTTACAAGAATCTTACTCGTCATCATCTTTATTTCATCATGCAATGAATTTGTTACAGTGATTTTCTCATTGAAATTTAAGTATAACTCTGTACAAAACAATATATTTTAGCAAAACCTATATCGTGTGAAAATTGTTAGAATTAGGCCAATTGGATCACAATAGAGACACCGGTTTTCAAATAAAAAAACAATCATCAATATTTCTTCACCCAGCAAAAAGTTAAGGAGTAACAAAAAAAATAATACAGTCGAATTAATAACTTCCTTGTTTTTTGAAGTCGGTTGAAAAACGTGAATAGTCCCACAACGCTGTGTGCCGACTGTCGAAGTGATTCTTAATTGGTAGAGAGAATGCTCACAGCAGCACGCAATTTATACCCCCGAATCGCACATCGTGCTCCACAGATTCGGCGGCCATTTTTCTATTTCCCTGATGTATGACGCATTTCCGCACTTCAAATGACACTAACGTATTCTCTTTCAAGCCGGGGTCGCTTTAAAAATGTATCCGCAGTACATTACGGAGTGAGTTGGTGTTTTATATTTAATGGACGTATTTACCGATTGCTATTTGATTTTTAATGTTTTTAATGGACAATAATAAGTAGGACAGTCATATTTTATTGAATATAATACATTCAAAATTGCTAGTGGTTGTTTTACCTAGATGATCTAGGATCAATTAAAATGTTAGACCCATTTTTTGTGATTGTTTGAACCTTCCTACTAATATTATAAATTCTTGTTTATTTCTTCTTCGCTGTTAAACGCATGCGACTTATATGAAATTTGGTATAAAGATAGTTTGAGACCCAGGAAAGAATGTAGGGTAGTTTTTCTCCCGAAATTCCACGGGAACAGACACTATGCCGAAAAGCCATCTCTGTCCTGTCGACTGTCCATTTTCTTTATTTGGAACATGAGGGCTTAGTTAGCCACGGTGGATACGCTCTCTTTGCTATATTCGATGTTTTCCCAGCAATTTTCCGGTTGTATATCCTTAAAACCTCATACACACTGCACCGTATGCCCTTGTAAGCAAATAATATCAACAAACAGGAGCCTATTAACAAAGTACGCAGTCGTGTAAATGAAAAGCCATTATATAATTACACAGATAAATACAAGTTCTTTCACAAATGAAGCCACTGATTATAGAATGTGGGCAGCAAAGCTTGTTAATTTGTGTCCGAGCGGATCCTGGGCGGGATTATAATTCCCGCTTCGTTAACGCGGGATTTAGGTCTTTGCGTACATTGCATTGTGCGGCTTATCGTATTGGGACTAGTTAAAAATGTTATGGTCCTTTCATTAATATTGCCTGTGTTTAACTGCGATCTTTTGTTATTATGATGTTTGTTTTTTGCATTTGATTAGTCTGCAATCATTAATTGGAAGTAAATTTCATTTTTGTGTAATAGTAAACCAATATATTACGAAGAATGGATAGAACTGTTGAAATAATTTCATTACTAATTTCAATTCTGAATAATTCCCAAATCTGTTAAAATTGAATAAATTGGAATGCGTATATACTTTGGTTATAGAGCTAAATCTGTAAATAAAATTGAATTAGTACAAAAAGTAAGCCGAGGAAGTAGTATATTAGAATAAAAATCGCTTGCAATTTATAAAAAGAACGTTCATTTCATTGCAATAAACATCTCGGAGTAAGTTTTTTACCAGTCATATGCGCTTTTTCAACCAGGAACGCTCGGCTCTGTTTCGATGAAGGATAGCGCAAATGTCTTAAGGTGAGACAAAAACTTATCTAAGCTAGCTGTTGATGTAGCTCTCTAATTGGCTAATTGGCATACTAGATAGATCGAGAAGCGCGATCTCTTCCTAGTATACGATAATCGTGCTGCTGTCGGTGATGAAATGTATCTGATCTATATCGCCCATTGAAATACTCACTTTATATAAGAGCAATCGATTATCGTAAACTAGTTTAATGTCCGCCGTAATTAAATGTGTCGCTTGGTGTTTTTGGTGGGGAATTTTTTAATGATGAATCTGATTACGTGAATAAAATAATCGTTTTGGTTATAAATGTTTGTGCATTGAATAGGTTTGGATGTGAATCTTTTAAAATAATATACATAACAGGTGAAAACTGTTATAAACAAATAATTTTGTTTATTTATTAAACTGATAAATAGTTAAGTTTCACATAGTTCACAAGAATAATATCTTTGAATTAATTAATTATGATTATTGTGAAACTTAATTCAATAAAAATTATTTGTTAAATTATTGCATTGAATGATAAAATTATCTCTAATTCCCCAACAATATATTCTCACCAATATATATCATTTAAACACAATAAAGCATTTAAAAATTTCGAAAGTCACATTACCATTCAATACAAACGTAAACAAAACTGGAGTTAAACACGGCGCGTCTTTTGAATTATCTCCTTCATATTTTAATAGAATCAATAAATTTCAATCTGTCATTGATAATATCTGTCGCTTGAATATTATCGGGATGCCGGCTGAGTGTTGTCAGAGACCCTTTCAATGAATACAGTACTTACACCTGTGGAGTTTATTCAGACTTTCATTCAAGTAAATAATGTCTAATTGACCGAGATATTTATATTACGCATTCACTGGACATTGAATCATTTCTCTTTGCGAATGTTTCGTTTGTTTTTTTTATATATAAAATACTGCCTCTGATTATAAAAAAGGCTTCTACCTCCAATTTTCGTAAGATCTCCCAACAGTGGTATTTTATGTGATAAATATTTTAGCTATAGCCTAAACGGGTTATAATTTCTTAGTAGTCTACCATTAAATGCTTAGATTTGGTAGAAGTCGATTCGCTCACCCTAATTAGAAAATTTTTGGTTCATATATTTATATCTTTTTTATTAGTAAGTATGACTGATGTTTTCGACAACCGTTTTCGAATCTAATTAACTATGACTTAATACAAATTGTATAAAATATTCCTAAACTTTGATTGATAGAGACACTGAGATGTCTTTGATCGTAAATAAATTATCAAATATGTCACCATGTGGAACGTGTGTAAGACTTCATTTGTATACCCACTTGACAACGTTCATACTCGGGCGGCGAGCTTTGTATAGCATTTACCCATTGTAAGTCAATGTAGGGAAATTCTATAACCGACATTTAATAAGGCATTGGATTTAAATAGAGTATTCTTAACAAACTAGTCATGGAAAAATAGAGGACGCGTAATGAGACTTCTGAATTGAGGTATGTTATGAATTATTGAAATAATGTTGCTGGAGATTATGATATAGGAGTTTTTAATTACCTTATTAGGCAATAATCGGACGAAATCTTTTAAAATTATTTTTTTGTCGTTAATGAGGTATCAATAAAAGAAATATTTGATTTATTTATTCAATACCTCAGTTGGAAAAAAAGTTTTAATTTCTCAAATGTATATATATTTTATTTTATTCTAGAGGTTCAAAACTTCACTTATAGAATAGCTACAGCGCATAACAGGCACATGAAAGTTTAAATGCGATTTTTTGTATGAATACTAATTAAAACAAACCAAACATATCCTAGATTCATTAAAAGATAAATACATACGCGTTTTTCTTTTAAACATTAAAAAAAAAAAAACTTTTTACAGAAACAATGTTGTAAACGAAGAAACAAGAAACGTAAAACAAATTTTCGTTGCAATATTTAAGATGAGGAGAATCGATTGAATACATAAATTTCTCAGTGCACTTCTTCTGGGAATACCGAACTGATTATTTTGTTTGTACAAAGATTTCGACTTTAATGGTGCATTGTTGGAAGTTTACTTTTATGGGCATCTGCATTAAAATAAAGCCTTTTAAATATAACATTATTGTTTTACGTATAACAAGTGCCGATACGTTCAATGCCTAAAGGAAGTATTTACCATAATTTGGTAGTTTTTAAACAGTTCGATGTGTTTTCCTCCAATAACAATAGAAAGCTAAGCTTATTAACATTAATTTATTCTGTACGTGGTGACTCGAGAACTGGTATGGCGTTTAGTTACAAAAATTGTTACTATGTTGTATTCATCGTTTGATTATACAATCTTAATATCGAATATAAACCCATAGAGAGGTGATTATTTTACTATCAGTTTACGTGGAGTATTTATTTATGTACTCATCAATTCAGTAATGTATAAAGCCACTTACTAGTATAAAATTCCTTTTTATTACTAAAAATTTATTCAAAATTTCCTGTACCAATTTAGTTTAATTTACAAATTTGAACGTAATACGCAATTTTACTACAAGAAGTAGAAGCAAAAAATAAAATTAGCGCTTAAATACTTTTTCAAAACGTAAGTGCGAAAAAGTGATAATTTCGTCACTTAAAAGAAAACAAAAACTTGATTTATTGTCCGGAATGAATATTGTACAATAACTCCACTGTTTATGGTCATGATACAAAAATAAACAATTATTTA
>NC_052119.1:6947389-7010660 GCF_012273895.1 Zerene cesonia
TGATTTATTGTCCGGAATGAATATTGTACAATAACTCCACTGTTTATGGTCATGATACAAAAATAAACAATTATTTACACTAAAGATCTTACCTTTTAAAAGCTCGTTAAAATATTTAAAGTGATAAAGTGTGTAAGAGCGCACAAAAAATAAAACTCGATTGGGTCGTTAATACGTATTCGCAAATAAAATAAATCTTCGGACCATGCGCGAAAAATTTATGCGGTCAATAATTAATACAAATAAAGTAAAAAAGAGGCGTGTCCATAAATTAAGTAAAGCGGAAAGGTCCCACTGTATCGGTGGACCTTTTAAGAAACCTGTACATACGAATGCCATTCCGTTGGCCATAGTTAAAATGCCCAAAGAATAGCTTTTCATTAGCGGGTGCGAGAATAAGAATTCTTTAGGCATCCTGAATATTTCGACCAAGGCTCGCATTGTCTTTAGAAAAATGCCTCTGTTACCTAAGGTGGTAAATTATATAGATGGATGTTGGCAGCACCGTCGCGCCTAGACAGGAGGTTCCTATCGCCTCAGCTCGTATATTCCTGTTCATTATCTACTGACTATAGATTTTATGGCCTATCTCCGAAGACAATGGACAGCTAGTGAATTTAAATTGCTTTAACGTTATATGAAAGTCATTTAGCTGTTAGCTGTTTTATAGGCTGGATTAATGCGCTCTTTACGAGTTGATATTGAAACGCGCTAGCGTTAATTTCTATTAATATTTAGTACCAAGTATTTGTAATGTTATATTGTATCGTTGGCAACATTGTTATATGCATGCTGATGAATGTTATTCGATAAATTTTAAAAGGCAATAAATTCAATTACGCAATTAAACCCCATGATCATTCGAAGTTCGTTCACCCAATCTCAAAATTATCGATAGCAATTACTCATTCCATTCTTCAAATAATTAAAATGCATTTAAGTATGTCAACGCGGACTCTTAAATGAACAGGACACGCAAGCCTAAGAGCGTGTAAAATTATTCAGCATCCTGTCGGAAGAGCGCCACAAAGTTTGCGCTTTGCATATTTAAAGAATACTCGCCTTATCTGGCTCATCGACGATTCCGTTCACAGATACTTGCGAGAGAAAAACGGAGTACACCAAAGCCCGGGATTCCAATAACCACGCGCATTAGGACAAAATTAAGTGCAGTTATGTGTTCACCCGTCACATTAAAATGCCTTGGACTACTTCACATCGCACGGCGAATAAAGGCCTACGCGTTAAGCTATTTATTTGCCGACTGTACAATTATTCGATGAATCCTTCGCGTTGTACTTTGTACTTTGCCTCGCCGATTTATCGAAGAATCGGCAGATAAAGTGAATCAATGCATGCGGAAATTAACATTGCGTAGATGGGTTTATGTTTAGTTTCCGTAGCGCATAAATGTGATAATTCTGTTGTGGGTATTATATGGACCCTGAAACTATCTAAGCTACGGAATGAATATAGAATGTTAGCTTTGAAATATTGCATGTCGATAAAAACTGTATTATCTTATGATAATTTATCATGTATCTAGTGGTCGATAGTAAAGGTATAGTAACGTGTGTATGGATACGGTCTTATTTTGTTAAACTCGCAATTGAAGTAAACTTTTAAAGGATTCTTCAAATAAACATATTTACGACTAGACTAGTTGTTCGCCCCCGCTTCGCCCGAGGTACATAATATTGGCACTCAGTCAAGTCCAAGTTTCGGTCCAGTGGTTATACTGGTATAATATAACTGTAGACAGTGTATTGACTATTTCCAGAGGGATTTGATTCTTTGAAGTTTGCTAGTTTTTAGATTTTGATGAATGTATGTTATTACGTCCCTACAGAACATTCTTGTATATGTGATCATAATGCACGTATGTATAAAACCTATACATTGTGTGAAACCATGTATTACTTCCATTCATCTTTAAATTGGCAAAATCCAACGTTAGTGCCAACATCAGTATCAAAACTATAGGTCTTATTTCGCGTTATAATTTACAAATTCAGTGTTTTCCTTGTCCACTTACAAATTCTTTATAGAGTTGTTACTCCTATAGACTTATAGTCCAGCACGGCAGTATTGTAGAGGGAACAATGTCGAAGCACGTTTTCAATCGGTGACTTTTCAAAGTCAAAGGCCATGAAGCTGTGGAGGTACAGTGACTCATTGCGTAGGAAATCGCAGCTGTGTCTGAGTGATTCGTCACGAGCATTGAGATCAATTAGGAAAGAGTTGTAACGGATAGGACGTGAAGGAATCTTCGGGAAACGGAGGGACGGTGCCCTTGTGCAGTGGACCGTATAGAGTTTGGTTAGGTTTCGTGAACAGGGCAGCCTTTACCATTACGATAGTATGATGGTACAGGGGCTACAAATTATTATGCTGGTGGATGTGGGTTAAATGTTTGTTACAGGAAAATTGTTGTAGTTCCTCCTACATGATGTGTTTCTACATAATGTGTTTCTACTGGAATCGTACTGATGTGCTATTTGTTACGGTCATCATCATCAGCCCATACACGTTCCCACTGCTGGGACACAGGCCTCCTATGACGATTTAGGCCATAATCCACCACGCTGGCCAAGTGCGGGTTGGCAGATGTCACATGTCGTCGAACTTTTTGATTCTTGGACATGCCGGTTTCCTCACGATGTTTTCCTTCACCGTTTTAAACAGTGGTGATTCGTTACGTTCATATGGGTTTAATTTCCAATATTGTTTCAGAAAATATGAGTTTATGGATGGTATCTTAGTGTGTAGTTGCTCACATATGTATATAAAGATTGATTACATTTAAAATTGGGTCAAGTACGACTCAGACACGTGACACACAATGAAATCTTACTAATAATCCCTTTTTCTATTTCGGAATGTGTGTGATAAGCTTTGCTTAATTTGGGAAATTCATTTTTGTTGTACAAATATAAACGGTGAAATGTAGTTATTGCAGTTATATAGGAGACAAATGTAGTTCTATGCGAGAAATCATGGTAAATATAGTTGATATCATAATTAGCAAGTTCTAAGGAATCGAAGTTGTAATTGGGTCTACCATTTCAATGTGGACTTTACATTGTTTTCGTCGTGCTACAAAAAATGCTTGGAATTTTTACAATAGTATTATAGCTTCAATTACTATCCAGGCTTAGCTCGTATATGTCATCTAACGGGCTCTTTATCAGATAGATTATCTGGAACGTGCAGATGTATAAGAACCCGCGTACAAGACGCAACATGCCGGTTGTTGACATTTGAACAGGGTGGAAGAACGACAACTACCGTTTAAGAGCTTTGAAATTAATTAACCGTGACTAAAATGGTCACCTATAGGCTGTAGGATAATGTAGGTTCATTTTCTCCCGTTAAATTGTGTGTTGATGGCTACATTGTCTGGTGAGGCGGCTTCGCTTTAATCTAAAGGACAGTCACCTTATAAGATAGTGTTTGAGTTTCTATTAAAGATGGTATGCTGATTGCAGATTATTTTTTATTATGGTATTATTTTTCGTATTCAATATTTTCGGTTCTTAATGGTTTGTAGGAAGTTTAAACTAAAAAGATTCGCGATTAATACATAGTTATGAATAAGTGAAAGGAATAAATACAAGAAAATATTTTAAAGGTATATTTGTTCACTTATATTTATTGACTAGCTTTCCGCCCGTAGCTTTTGTCTTGGAGTTCTTTGTTTGCGTTCGTGGATTTTCGAAGATGAGACAATATGATACTTTTATGATTTCCGATGGGTAGGTATATCCCGTTAATTATGTGTGTGGTGAAAGAGTGCAAGTGTGATTAAAAAAATGCATACAAGTGATCATAGAACCTTCTCCTTTTCGTTTATGGAAGTCGCTTAAAAATTTAACTCATATGAAGATTTACTTAAACACAATACTTCAAGGACGAGCGAACAAAAACAATGTCATTATGCTGATATTTATGACCTTTTAATTGTGTTTTTAAATGTATGTATTTATATAATATATCTATTTACATACTATAATATATATATACTTACATAATGAATTCAGTGTTTGAAGGTTCTCAACTTTGAATAGAATATGTAAGGTATGACTTGAAAATTAAAAGTTTAAATGGAAAAAGAGTATCTAGAATCAAATAAAAAGAGATTTATTATACTAAAAATATCCTTTTTGGTAAGCATTCCGAATATGCCTGATGTCCTATTGTGTCTAAAAAGAAAAGATGATATGTACTGTATGCAAAAAGACGATAATTATATAAGAAAACTGTTAAATAAAAGCAATTACGCCAATCGCTTGCACAAATTGTTTCTATTAAAATAAATACTATCTTTATAGTGTGAGAGCGGCGTGCTGCGTCGTTTTTATGATAGTTTTTTTGCTGATTGTACCAAAGTATCATATTTTTTGCTTCGGGAATGTGTTTCCTGTCTGGGCTGCGCTATCGTGTTAACATTCCACAGAACATTTATAATAGTGTTTAGTGGAAGCGTATTAAATACTCCTTTTCGTGTATTGCTGAATTCAATAAGAACATTTTTGAGGTATTTCTGCGAGAGTCAAGATAGGAAAATACAAATTGTAATAATTGTAGAAGCTTTATAATCTACGTTGCTGTATATATTTAAGACTAGCTGCACTCCACGGTTTCACCCGCGTAATTCTGTATCCCGTAGAAATATCGCGATAAAAAGTTGCCTATATGTTATTCTAGTTGTCCAGCTGCCTACGTACCAAATTTTATTGCAATCGGTTCAGTAGGTTTTGTGTGAAAGAGTAACAAACACACATACGTCCTTACAAACTTTCGCATTTGTAATATTAGTAGGATCACGCAGTGTTTGTTCTAATGCTGGTTATCGGTATAAATCATGTTTGAGGTCTGTTATTTTCATAATAACATTTGCGACAGATTTCTCTTTAAATCAAGAAGTATTATAAAAGTCTTGATATCTGGTTTTTATTTACAGTTATCTATATCTATTAATATATAGGCGCAGTTTCAGACATATCCGAAGCAAGTGCAGGATACTGAAAATTGTACTTACAAAAATACATG
This sequence comes from Zerene cesonia, assembly GCF_012273895.1. NCBI lineage: Eukaryota > Metazoa > Arthropoda > Insecta > Lepidoptera > Pieridae > Zerene > Zerene cesonia. The sequence goes on from NC_052119.1 coordinate 6,952,442, forward strand.
ACCTCCACCGATATTTATTGAATGTGACGTCACTGGATCATAAATAGTAGATTTAGCATTGTCCATTACGTCAGCGACAGTGGATCTACGTTTGTTCTACGAGATAACCATACATATACTATACTTATTAGTTTCATAGTACATATTAAAACATACAGAACTTTACACAACGTACCCAAAACACATGGTTGCAGCAAATGTCCGTTTTATTGTTCTTTAAATCAAAATAAGATAAGATTATGCTAATAAATATCAGTAATTAAGGGTCATAAAAATGTCATAATTTTGCAATACCATTAACGAAATGCAAAAGACAAGGACACGATTATTGGATGAAGGCAGGCGATTATTTTTGCCCCCTACCGGGAAACGTCGACTGTAAAATCAGCGAAATTGCTGCTTGTAATTTAATGATCACCCTTTATCATTTACAATTACCATAAAAATCTTTTATTTATTTTACAACGTTTAGGATGCATTCGGAAATTTATGTATTATAGTGTTCGATTAAATACATTTTTAATTGGTGTTGGGGATTCCGATGTCAATATTGTATTGGAAGCCAAGGAGTCAATTGCATAAACGTGCATTATATATATGTATATATTTTAATATACGGTCTATTAAAGATATTGTATAAATACAAAAGAGAGACTGCATTATTGGCTACATAATCCCTTTACAAAAAGGATGTTGTTTATAAATTTTAAATATTGAGCATCTGTATAATTCTTACCACGTATATTTAATACAATTACTTAAGAACCAATGTAATTAATATTATTTTGTGTTTCAAGAGTTAACCGGGTGAACCGAGACGAGGGTTAGCATATCATATTTGGGTTAGCATATCATACCACACCTTAAACGGTTTCTCAAAATACGACTAAACAAAGATGCACCGCAATAGGCATATTTCGGAACCGGTATTATCAGATCGATTATAATGAACACGACTAACTAAATTGAAAGTTCAAATTCAAATTAAACCATCATCTTACGACATTATCGCAGCATCGGTAGCGACCGCTGGATAATCTGTCGTTACGTTTTATTTTAAACCGATATCTGTCAAGGCGTGTCACCGACATGGGACGACGAAAGAAAAAAAAAAGAAAATTCGAATATCGAACGTTTTGTATATTGTTTGTTTGTAAAGGTTACTCTTGTGAATGCTTCTAGGTTACACACACACTATGAAGCGTTTTCCTATTGAAATATAAATAATATTCAAGCTAAAGAAGTGTATAGTGTGATGTTGGAAACGAATTTTTGTATTTACATTAGGTTTTTATGTGGAATCAATAAGTCAAAAGTTATTAAATTCTCTCTCTGTCCTACAATGCACAGTAAGCCATAAATTGGCAATACATTATTTATAAATTTTATAATTTGATATTGCACGCAAAATCTTTGTTTCTTTTGTATCACACAAACCCAACCTTAATACCTTTTTTGTGGCTTGTTTTATTATTTACTGAAGAACTAAACGAACCCTCATGGAAAAGAATACTTTTGTATTCTTTTTTATTATTATATATTTAAATTCTTTTGAATTTAGCAATAAGGATTATTTTACAAAGCGCGGGATCATCACTAACAAGTGATGTCTACAAGACAACTTGTGATGTAAGAAATGCTAAAACAGTGTAATTTTTAAGGTTAAAAGAGAAACTTATAAAATAATTGATTTGACTTGTATATTTATAACAATTTATTTAAATAAAATATTTTTAGTGTCACCAATATCTACCAAGGATACATCTTCTTAATTCTCATAAATAATAAGCAAGACATATGAAATGATACTCCTGGTTTGGCCCAAGATGTTTTAATTAACTATGCAGTATCTATATCGTTCTTGATATTGTTGTTTCAGTATTTAATGTATGTTCTCTAATCTCTAGAATCTATTTTATAGCTATAGCAGGTAATTACTATAATAATCTATTTAGTTACTAGTCACCGTCATACCCGCATCTATAACCCCTGCAAAAAACCTTAAAACCAAACATTATCTCGATACAATATCGCATTATTTATCATCAAACGTGCCATTTAATGGTTTTGCACTATTGCCAAATTGTGTGGCCGTGGGTGGCTTGGGACATTAAAATTAAAATATTTCCCCCGCCCGGAGCCATAGCACTATCTAATTAAGAGCGAACCGAAATCGAATCCCATTAGGTTGTCAAACGATGAATAAACTTTAGCTATAAAGCCATTTAGTTCGTTTTCAATCAACATTCGTATCAATTTCTGTTTGATTTATTTTTTTCAATACCAGCCTTTTATACAGTGTTTTTTTCATTTAAATACGATTTTTAACTACTGCCTTTTTCAACGATCATTGTGTTGATTTTACGTGAGTATTATACATTGAGATATTACCGACTTTAACTGATTTTTAAAGCGATTTATTCATTATGTTTCAAATTCCATTAAAAGTCTTTAGTTCTTAGACTATTGCCTTGTTCCTTAAATCAGCAACTCTGAGACACGATATCAGCCAGTATGTTTCATTTGACGAGATATAATTAAATATTACATGAAAATATGTTAAAATTAATTTAGCAGAACGGGTGACATTTACCTACGGGGATAAATAATTAGTATAGTCGTAGGTATTTTTTATTTCGCTATGGTTTAAGATTTGTTTTGGTTTTAATATTTAGATTCTTAATCCCATAGCAACTATGACACTAAATATATAACAAAACAGAACACTAATGGTATTTAGAAATTATAATAATGTAAAATAATAACAAAAATGTAAAGAAACAATTTTCTTTTTATTTTTTTAATAAAACGTAAATACTTCGCAGAAAAACCTTAGTATAATATCTCTTTTCATTGCATAATCGCTTTTTAATAAACTGAAGAATGCGCCGCATTTCGATATTAATTTTGAATTCTCATCGGCATTTTCTTTATAGTTTATGCAAGTATTTATGGATCTTTTGATATCCTTGTCTCATAATTCAAAGCTATTTATTATTAACTATTATAAAATATGGCCGCAAATTCAATTTATCGTTGATTTTAAACGTCGACTAAAGCAAATGGCTCTCCGATGAATTTTAATTACCGTTTTATGTATGACGATAAAAAATCAATTAGAACTACGAATAAATCCATACCGAAGTTCAGATATTAACATGCTTTGATTAAGTTAATTACTTCTTTTAACTATACTGTTTTAGAAATCATCTGGTTACGTAATTGTGATTATTTTAACGTTCGAGCTTTTGATAAAATTGAATTAAATATTTTATAACATGGACAACAGTTCTGTGTCGGTGTTTTTAAAAGTGTTACTTGATTGCTTAGAGTTTTACATCTTCATAAGAATATAATAGGTATGTATAGAGTGTGGGTGTATTTGTATAAAAGGTGTCATGTATCTTTTAAAAGTTAGGTTATTTATAAATCATATATACTTAACTAGGGCCTCATAATTGAATAAGACGTGTATTTACTAATTTCTCCGAAGTAAAGGATAAGGTTTTAACTGTTATTTAACTTTTGCCTGTACAACTGTAAAAGGATCAAAATTTTCAGAAAAGCTACAGTAGATTAAAATATACTTCAAATTTTTTATGTCTATTGATATCCTTACTAATCACATTACTTACTAACATCAAAAGATTTGTTTCTTTGTTTGTATTTCTTCCACGTCGTAACGGACTTATTTTGTGATATGATTTTTGAGTCAGTAGAACGTAAGGTGGCTGCAGTATGTCACAGGTTACTTTTTACTGAGGTCCATCTTATTCCCATTGGAATTTTCGAGACTACATGAGTGATACCGCTGGTGAAAACGTAGTACAGTACATAAGAAGGACTCAAAGCTACTATAGTTTATAAGAAGCAATCATAAGAAAGTTTCTATTTTAGCAACATTTTAAACACAAAATCGTGTTTCATTATATTTGTTATACTGTATAATTCACATTTACCACTATCTGGGTGGGTACAAAAACACTGCATTACAATGCTCTCATCGGTAAGTAATCATCAGTAATGATTCACAGAGAACTCTCGTTTTATTGCCGCCGCTTTTATATCGGATACAACACCGTCGGTTTGTGAACATACACTGCATGTTCGGGTTTTATGAGAACATAAATATCGGAAGACGTCCTATGTCGTGTGCGGAATACACGGGGGTTAATTGGAGCGTTTCTGACGCTTTTTCTTAGGACTTATGGAGAAAAATATATGATTTAAGTATATTTAAGTATATTTTTGACGCCTCCTTGGTACAGTGGTAAACGCGTGAGCGTAGAACCAAGGGGTCCTGGGTTCGATTCCCGGTGGGGACAATAAAAAAAAAAATTGTCTCGGTCTGGCAGGACACAAAAGGCTGATCACCTACTTGTCCATAAAGAAATACAACATAGTATTAACAATAATCAATGTTTTATAATAATTTAATATGAATCAAGTAATGTTTAGTATATTTACTATAATTTAGTGTTGAAGTGAAGAGTGAAAGTGTCTGGTTATATTAAAATATTAAATGTCATTGCTGCTCAATAAACATAAATAGTGTAGTATTTTCTTGTGTTTGATTTTACGTGAGTATTAGACATTTTGAAATTAAAGACCTTTTATCGGATTTACACGCGATTTATTTAAGTCGACGAGACGCTGTAAATTGTTTGAAACGTCAGATTAATAATATAATGAATAAATCGGGGCTTTTAAATACGTTAATAAGTCTTTTATTTACAAATAGTGTATTTTAATTAATTATTAATACATGAATGAAAAATGTATTTTTAGTATCAACATACGGGAAAGGCTTAAATGTATAAATAAAATAAGTAATACAGTTAAGACCTGGTTAAAACATTCAGCTATACGAACCACTACATATAATATATAAACCACTGGTCAATGATCATAGCCGTTCAAAGATCTTACCCTTATTTTTCACGCAGTCGAATTTCAACATAAAGCCCTCACGCGGTCGTAATTTCATGATGGTCAGTGAATAATTTGGGCAAATTTGTTTGCTTATACAAGTTTTCGATGCGCGTAGAAATATTGACCGCTGTATTAAATATTATAATCTGTCAGTCGGAGTTCGAACTCGCGATATAATTTACATGTCAAGAAATGTACTCTGCATACGTGCGTACTTTCAATCCAAGTCTCCTGACGTACGGAATTTACATTTAATTGGTGTTTTACGGAATACAGTAAGATTGTAGCGGTTGGACTCAAATACTGACTGCATTGACTCAAATGCCTTGCAGTTCGCATTAAATGGTTAATTATTATTGATCAAATTTTTGTTTCGACCCAAATTGTATTCGCAGTTACTAACGAGGTCTCATGTTACTTTATTGGCTATGAGATGAAGGTATATTCACGTGGAAGGAAGTAGTAGATCTTTATAAGAATTTATTGTTTCTATTTATAATGAGTAGAAATACTAAAACCTTTCTACTTACAAAAAATATTAACATGTCGGACAATATTAGAAATTTCTTAATTAGTAATTTTGTAGCACTATCCAATGGGTTCAGAGGCGTCATTAAGCAATTATTTCAATGGAAAAAGACAGAGCTATAGTATATATAAGTAGTTTTGCTCCATCACTATCCCGCACTGGAACTAGTACTGCTTAAAGACGTCACGGTAACCACAAGACGCGTTTAACCAAATACGAATGTTAGACAGTATGAATAGACATTTACGAAATTCATAATGAATCTCCATACTTTTTAGTGTCAAATCTATGGATCGATGTTCGATTCACTTACGATATAGCTACTTGCTATAAATGGTGCATTGTGTGGAGTGTCCCACGCATCTTTATACGGGGTCTATCAGATACCATGCAAGAATTAGCCATCCATCATTTAACGATAATGATATTTGACGGGCTTTTATGATTGTGTTCCCGATAAATTGTAAATACCACGCTCCTAATAAATTGATACCTACCGGAAGCTATTTTTAATGATGTCCGATATTCAGGTGTGTATAAGGTCTGTTTTTCTGTGTATGTTGTGATATATTAGAGACATGGACTTACGTTTCTTACATCACGAAATTCAAAAGCATATACAAAATAATGGAATATAATACTGGAAATACAGAGACATGTTAACGCACATTAAAGCGGCAACATAAAACGAAGGCTAAACACTAGGTAAGTTTGAAGCAGAGCCTATGTTCTCATTGTTCTACCGTGATTTAAGATTTGGACGCTCCACATACGAGGTTTGTTAAATTTAAGCGCTTTGTTAGCGCTGCCGTATTGTGCTCGAACTAAAAATAGCTTCTCGTCTCAGTAGGAAAATGATGAGGATTTGTATGGCCACGTGTAAGCTTTGTATTTGGTTATGTACTGGATGTAAAACAATCCCATCATATGAGGTAAATGAATATTACACGTTTTGTAGAGTATTTTGTTAACTTTGGTTAAGCATTTCTCTGAAACAATGAATACGGTTTCGACTGCTATTATAATAATAATCGAGTTAATGATACTTTATCATACTTACTTCATTGTTTGAGAGAATTGACTTGGAGTTTAGTCTATCTTAACAATTTTGTATATTACATCGTTCACAATGTCATTAATTATAATGTTGATGTTTTTAATAATAGATGTTTAATTTTCCAATCCGCCCTTCTTCTGATGTATGCACAAAACGATTTGAAAAATCACATAGAAACTTATGTTCTAAACAGATTGTGAATGAAGCATTGTCTTTCCAATCAATGCATTGATTATATATTTTCTATAACGTACTAGTCATTATCCATGTTTCCCGGGTTAAAATAGCCCAAGCCACTCGTGCATTATACACGTAGTAGTGTATAAAGTTCACTTAGTGAAAAAAAAATCATAATCAGATAAGCGCGGACTATCCGCTACAAATATTCAAAGCTTTACGTCTATACAATATTGGTATATATCAATAAATTCTAAAAATAATGTTTAGCACTGCAAGCGCTTGATCTTACATGAGACCGGATCCAATCAGATTGACACGGCACATACTTCACAACGCATTTGTCAGAGTTCTCATTCGGAACTAGTCAGCGTGGCGGACAAATTGATATTATAATTCCTTTGGTAGAAAGTGGAATAGATTTTCGTATGGCCTAGCTTTCGTATACTCGTGACAGTGCGTGTCAAATAATGTATAATTTGTTATTAATTTGGTCCGGTTGGATAGAAAATCTAATTCCAATACATGCATTACAGTACTTCTGATTAACCTAACCTGAAGAGGAATATTATGTTTTTCGATAGAGGTCATAATGATTAACATAAATCTATTGTGGGAGTCGAGCACGCTTCGGCACGAATTGGGCCAGCTCGCACCGGGGAAGTACCACACCCCCACAGAAAACCGGCGTGAAATAGTGGCAAGCCACTGTGTTTCGTACGGTGAGTGGGGGAGCCGGAGGCCCGTTTCCTTTTCCTCACCCGTCCTAGTCCATTCCTTCTTTCCAGTCGTTAATCCTTTCCTTTCCCTTACCCCATAAAAGCTAGCAGCGCATTCACGGAGGTACTACCTTTGCGAATGTTTATGGGCGGTGGTGATCGCTTACCATCAGGCGAACCACCAGCTCAGCTGCCCGCTATGATATAAAAAAAAAAAAAAAAAACATAAAATTGGCAAACACAGTAGCGGATATTGTTAGCCCATTTTGTTTTGAATACACATCTTTGTCATATATTTAAATAGATTGATGGCCTTATTTAATTGTTTTTAATTAACTGGAGCATGTTCGGGATTTAGAGGCTTTAAATCGTAACATAATCAATTAACGATGTAGATTGTTGAAAGGTCTTTAACTATAGACAAAATCAATTACTGAATTGCATATGAAATGCCCAATCGTTCAATTATATCTATCATTTATAATCCTTCATTTCAAAGAAGACACCGGGGTCCCTGCAACTTTGCTTTGGGTTTAAGAGGGTCCCATAATCCTACATAATCTGCTTCTTCTCTCAAATATAAAGTATATTTTAAAGATTTTCAGTACATAAAGCATATTCGAGCTATTGAAACTATTGGAATTCTTAATATATAATATAAGATACCCGGTCGTTATAAACCCTACCCACATGTTATTAGAAATGAAAACTCAACACAATATCTAAATGTGAACAACAATAGTATATTACCAGTGATACAGTAGCTGATAGTGATCGTTTTTGTTCATCCATCACTCGCCTGTGTAGGATTTGGATGGAATTTCCCACGAGGCCAGCATTATAAGCAGATATTTGTTTTGTGGCTTAATAGCTTTCCTGGCCGATAAACGGGTGTTGATTATGATAATTTTAGTCTGTTAACTTGAAATAATGTATCATTCATAAATGTAAATTTGAATAAATTTGCTTGTTTTTTTTTTATTTCAGAGCTAGTTAGTGGTTCTCGTAATAGTAAGCGATCACCACCACCATTGAAAATTTACAGGAGGCCCTCTTATAAGGAATAAGGGATATAAAAGTATTGATGACGGTCATAAAGGAATGGACTGGGAAGGGTGAGGAAAAGCAACGCGTCTCTGATTCTCGTACACATCATACGAAATACAGTAGCATACGTGTGCTACTATTTCACGCCGATATTCTGTGGGGGTGTGGTACCTTCCCATTTGCGAGTAGGCCCAATACTTGCTAAAACGTGCTTGATTCCAACATTGAAAAAAGAGGAAGTTAATAGTAAGAAGGAAGGATGGGAGTTCAGTTGTGACCTATTGCACGTATATAGTTTTTATAATTATTATTGTATAGTTGATATATAAAGTGGATTTATATGCACAATCTCAAAAATAATAATAATGTTAACATGAATATTTTGATAAGGTAAAGAGCTGTGTATCAGTCTAAAAATTAACCACACTGCCTATTACTAAACAACAATAAGGAATAATTTTTAATCATCCTTTGATAAAAAAAAAAAATATACCACAAACTCTTCTGCATCAATTCACTTTTTTAACAAAATTATCTTATTTAAATAAATTTATGTTGACACCTCAGTAAACAATACGATAAGATTTCGTTTCCCTTTCGCTATAAAAAGTGAACCCTGCGCGACTTTGATAGACAAACTCGTTTTTAGGGTTTCGTAAAAGGATTCATTTGGTTATATTTTAACATAGCTAAAGGGTCCTAATAGTTGAATATATGTGTATATCTTTGTTTCTGACGGGGATTAATTTTTCATCTCATAAAAGTATTAGTAGAATTAAAATATGACTGACATGCATAGAAAAAAAAAACATAAAGACGAGCATAGAACCTCCTCGCTTCCGTTTTTGTTGTTAAAAACAAACAAAATCTCATAAAAGTATAGTACGAGTACTGAAGCCAAGAGAATTATATGTCAATTTACTTGAAGAAAAATGGCCCACATATAATATTTCATTTAACAATATATAAAAACGGAACCCTATACGAGTCACGCGCAGGGCCGCATTAAAAACACGTAACTCTATACAAGATTATAGACTCACCCTTTACTTTAGACAATTCATTAAAAGTCGGTTGATTGATGCATGTGATTATAAATTTAAGCACCTTACACATTGGCGTAGAAGCGCGCGTTAAGATAACGGATATGGTGATTATAAAGGGACAAAGGAGAATAAACGCGTAATTGTTTCCATATTTTTATGTCGTTAAATTATATTGTTTGTATTAAGATTGTCGAAGAGAGAATTAATAATATACATTGTTATTACTTGTATCATTTTTATGAGTGTCAAAAATATATGTGCACGATATTATTAAAATTAAGCTTTTTCGTAACAAGCAATATTTTTTCAAAACTTGACAAATTGATGTTATTTTTTACCATGAATTGAAGTTCTCACCTGTAAACTGTAGTATATTATTGTATTAAGATTGCGTAAACAATATCCTACTATCCTACTTATATTATAAATGCGAAAGTTTTAAGGATGTGTGTGTGTTTGTAAATCTTTCACGAAAAAACTACCGAAACGATTCCAATGAAATTTGTTACGTAGACAGCTGGACAACTGGAATAACATATAGGCAACTTTTTATCCCGATATTCGAACGGAATACGGACTTACGTGGGTGAAACCGCGGGGCGCAGCTAGTCTAAAATAAATGAAAGCCATTTAATTTAAAATCTAGTTAAACTATACAAAACGAAAACCGAGACGACTTAAAAATACTTTAAGCTGTAGTGTGAACACTGCTTTACATTCGTCGGAACTTTGTGCTCTTTAGACAAGTCTACAATCCAATAAATTAGTAATTAGTACACGGAGTCATTATCCAACTTCATTATAAAAACTATGATTTTTCTTAATTCGCGCAGGTGCTTTAACATCTTGATAATATGGCCGCTGTTACAATAATACTTTTTAACAATAAGCCAGTTTTATTAACGATATTATCATGAAATTGTGAACCGGTGACTACTTATAGTACTTATCTACATACATAAATGATTAAAGCCTAAACTTTTATAAAAATATAATTCACTTTCACGCAATCATTTTGTGTGTGCAATCTCAAAATGCGTTTTATGTTATTTTTTTGCACGGCCATTTTGCGACGGCCGTACAATGAATTGTATTTTTAAATTATCTAGAATATTCCTCTTCTTTCAATCAGAGTTCCATGACATATGCATATTATCTACGTAATACTAAAATTATGATTATAGCAATAAAACAATCACTCATTGTTCACCAATTATTTATTTTACTATTAATATAAGCCGCCATTTTTTAAATAAGGTTAAATAATGTTCATTTGAATGTTCTATTTTCTTGGGTTGCCACTTCACGTTCATTAATGATTAAAAATAAAGTGTGACCGCAAAATATTTCAATGAACAATTTACAATAATGCTAATATTATATACAAGATATCTCTCTAATTTTTTCTCATAGATAAATACAGGAGAACAAGAGTTTGTTTTTAATATAAATATACAAGAGCTATAAGTTGAATAATACGAAAGTAATTGCGGATGAGACGACACACTCAAAAGGTTAAGAACGTGGGGTCACTTGTATGAATAACTGACTGATTGATTTTTTATACAGCGCGCATATATTTTTATATGAAATCGAATTAACTAAAGTATTTATAAACGTCGTATTATTTTAATAGGAAGGCATCGTTAAAATTTTCGATGAGGCAGTGGATATTGCTAATAATTAATATTAATTGACGTAGAATGTTTTATGGTTTATGGCCGCAAACTTATAGGCATTTTTTTTAATAAAAAGATATTTATTTTAAGACAGCATAGTGCTTGTTATATCTTTTAAACAGTATGTTTTACTTTTTATTTATTGCACATTTTTTTTTGAGAACTAAAATTTTTATAGCAAAAATTAATATCAAAGTTAAAAAACATCCATGTTGGTATCTTAATACATAATTTAGTATGAGTTTTAGTTATTTTTTTTTATTATAAATAATTTCCTTAACAAATGTAGCCTTATTTTTTTATTTTTTAGGGGTTATTGGCCAATTACTTTGAGATGTTACATATTTAAAGCTACGATAAAGAAATCAATTGAGTTTTCTTGCATTAATTAACATCACTTGTCTTCTTGTGAGTTATGGGGTCACATACATCTGTTTCAATTCCTGCCCGTCTTCCTTGTCCTGCCCGAACGAGACATTTTTTTGTGAACTTCCACCTGGAATTTAATCCCAGGTGCACCAAGAAGCACCAAGAAAGGTGTTTTGCAATAATTAATTAAAGCAATTAATAATTTCCACACTGGATATAAGGAATTACCTTTTAGGCGAAGCCGCGGTCGAAAAGCTAGTTTATTATGTCTTAAGTATATTCAGCGATGTGGCTTCTTGCGCGGGAGCAACGTCACCATAAAACTACAACGTATCTGTAATCGACCGGGAACATGATTGAATTTTATATTTCGTTCCTGGAACCTGGAACATTCCAGATACACGGTTTTTGGTTTTATAACCGATTTCAAAAAAGCAGGTTCTCAATATAAATATGTTTCTCTCTAAGGTTAATTTAACTGACGTATATTATATGTGGACCTCATAACCTGTGGATCTGCGTTTGAGTTTTATCCATACCTGTAAAGTAGTTTTTCGTTTAATCTATCTATGAATATACTCGTCAATTAATTTACGACTTCTTTTATGATTTTCAATACGTCCGTCTGCCTGTCCGTCTGTCCAGTTGCCCTAGGCCGTATCTCATGAATCGTGATAGCTTGGAGTTGTTCCTTAGCTTATGTGTACGAAACTCTTACCTCGCTAGTGTAGCACTTGATCGATTTTGTATCAATGTATCGTTACTCAATTAACGATTTTTATTATGATTTTTATATAACAACTAGCTGCGCCCCGCGGTTTCACTCGCGTTTATCCGTATGCCGTAAGAATTTCGGGATAAAAAGTTGTCTATATGTTATTCCAGTTGTCCAGCTGTCTACGTACCAAATTTCATTGCAATCGGTTCAGTAGTTTTTGCGTGAAAGAGCAACAAACACAGACACATCCTTACAAACTTTAGCATTTATAATATTAGTAAGATTAGTAGGATAGTAGGATTAGTAGGATAGTAGGATTTTATGTGATAATTTATATGATAAAGATTGAGAGAGAACACAATAACACGGTAGGTACTAATTTTTTATGTTCAATGTACCATTAAATCTTGATGTGGTTACTGTTTTGCAATTATGAAGGGCGATACATAATCTCAAAAAGGAGCTTTTGTATGTAAGTGTTGAATGTTGTAATAAAAGATGCTGTGATTCAATCTGTCCTATACGTTTTGAATCTGTTCAGTTTATGCCAATTTTATAATAAAACGCGCCTCATAAACTATATCGAATATTATTAACATTTAGGCAGTAAACTCCTTTTTTTCAGAACTTTCACTTATTTGAATACAGTGGTTGATGTTGAAAACAAATTATAAACACCTTAAGGCCAAACGCAAGGCGCGGCTTTGTGGGGTATAAAAATTCTTAAGATAATTTATTCCTTTTTTCTTTAAATTCATAATAACATGCTAAAACTAGTAGCTCAAAGCTGTTTAAACAAACAAGCTGTTTACAGCTGCTTACAATTTTTTTTTTTAATTTAACCTTAATTACTGAGGCTTTAAACTAATCAGCGCCAAATATGTAAGTTATTAGTTTCTCCTTTTGTTTATTTAAATATGAGACCTATTTCAAGGTACACCTATCAAAAAGGTAGGATATCCAATACAAAAAAAAAAAAAAAATAATGAAATAGGGCTATTGTTAAAAGTTATGTGTGGCCGTTCTAAAACAAATACGAGTACACTAGTTGACTTTTTGAATTCTTCGCCGGTTGATGATATATAAAGAAGGTATGTCTAATAAGAAATATTTTTTTCGTTTTTTGTAAAAAGCTATTTATTTGACACAATGGCTATATCATCTATCTGTAATAACAAAGATATCGTACAAGTTCAAACTTCATTTTTATACTTTGATTTATATTCTAAGGATACAATAACCCATCGCTCATTCGTTCCTAAATAACAATACCTTAGAAGTTTATATAAAGGGCCATACGACAACCAGTTATATTTTACGAACACTCTCAAAAATTCGCTGTCCAAGCATAAATGACCATCGGTTTTACTATTGACACTCACCAATAAAAGTGTCGTCATAAAGTAGTCCCTTGCTTCGAATAAACCACAATTTCGACCGCATGATGATACTTTAACATGCATGAAGTCACTTTTATTTAAGGTTCCGCTGAAATATTTAGTTTATAGGACAGGGAACTCGGAATCGCAACGGTATTGACGATTCATCTAGGATACGTTTTTCAAGAGGGGTTTAATAATAAACGAATCGAGGTGTGTCGGGCGCGATTTATGAAGGGTTGCCGGGGTTTTAATCTTGTGAAACGACCATAACAAGACGTATGGGCAAATTACAGAATCCGTTATGAGGCTATGTGAACGATTTAATGCGTACGTGAATTTTAAGTGGGCCGTATAAATATTTTATTAGCTCGGCTGAAGTCTGTTTGCGGTACAAGTTAGATTTATTTGGTTCAATGTTTAAATTAATTGAAAGCTACTTTCACGTTTGTGTTTAATAATAAATTGCGTTGAGTGTGTTTTGAGAGTGAATTCTTTTAGCGTTTTTGCATTAAATCTAGTATTTGAACTGGTGAGTTAATTCATGAATAAATTTCAACAATGTACAATGTGTATCTTTTTTTTTAGCTACCTAAAGCTAAGGCTCGTACAACTTCAGTTTATTAAATTTTACTTTTTTTCCCTAGTTAAAACTATTTGTTTCTAAATTGAAAACTAGCAAAGTGCATTGAAAACTAGCATGTGGTTAATGAACTAGGGATCCAATTAAATTTTCATACTTATATTATAGTTTTCTCTAAATTAATCTGGTAAACTACCCCCACATGCGTTTAAATTAAATGGTAAATATAAAACAGAATATCGAAAGTTCCCAGTCCCCGCGGATAATCGTAAATATTCTTGATTGGGTTAACACGCCTTATTTATATTATTGTTTCTTTTATAACCAGTAAAATTGTAGTTTATAGTGTCATGAAAGTAAGAACGTTAAGGTGTCAACGGATCAGGTTGCGTACGAATTAAAATCTGTATTACCGAGCGGTGAAATAAAGTCGCAGCTTTTATTGAAAAAGATCGCATTTGTAAAACAATAGTAATACGATATGTTAACTAGTAACATACATAAATCAATGCCATATAAAGATATATTATGTATTTCGATATTTTAACTCATAAACGTTTTAAAGGATACTATTTTATTCGATTTTAGATATGATTACATCGTTTTCTCAGATTGATTTATGATCATCTTGATGAAGTATGGTGACATAACACAGACTTGTTAAATGAAACGTTATGTTTAAAATTTTAATCTAATTACGCTAAAAAAGGTTTTTGTACTTTTAAGGACCTTTATTTTTCTTTTTAGTCACGATTACATTGCAATAGGCAAGAAAAGTATCAGGAGAGCAACGCGCATAGAGTTGAAGTGATCACATCTCGACAAAAAGCCGACAGTCTTACGCGGATTCCTCATGTGGCAAGTATTAATAGGTCTCATTTGCTTCTCCTCGCTGTTATACAGTCCTGGTACTTTTACGTAAGTTAAAATTATATAGATACGTTTATATTTTTTGAACATTATCTTTTTTTACTTGTGTTTCGAACGATAAAAGTATTGTCTATCTTTTATAATTGCGAAAACGTTTTCTGGCTTTGTGAATATTCTTGAACGGTAACGGCTCTTTTATAAAAAAGGGTGAATTCTACAATTTCTTATATGTATTATTTATTTAAATAGATCCTTATTGAAAATTATGAAATAAAAATGAATGGAATCAAATTATAAATCTCTATACAGTTATTTTCCAAAACGAGCAGAGCCTTTGATTTTAAAATACCGAACAAGAAAGATAATAATACATTTTCTATGTCCTCGAAATATATTCGTCAGGTCCACACTATCACAACGGGCCAATAGTTGTGTCGTGATTCGTTTAATTAACTTTGAACCCGGCGCCTATCGCGATGCCGCGTTCACGTGCGAATTTGAATAAAACTACGTCTATCCTCACTCACTATTTGTTCTAACTTTGTTATGGGACAATTTAGATGGAGCTGTTACCGACGTTGCGGGTTTTGCGAAATGGAACATGAAAATACAAGGAGTTTCCTCACTTTATATGTTCGTATTTATGTTTACTGCAGTATGTAAATAGTTGAAATTAAATGGTGGAATTATTTAACATTTTTTTAGATAATTTAACTCATTAGTATTTACTTATCATACTCATTAAGGCTAATAAAAATAAAG
Source organism: Zerene cesonia (assembly GCF_012273895.1). Classification (NCBI taxonomy): domain Eukaryota; kingdom Metazoa; phylum Arthropoda; class Insecta; order Lepidoptera; family Pieridae; genus Zerene; species Zerene cesonia. The sequence continues at coordinate 6,968,309 of NC_052119.1, forward strand.
TGCACGTTTTATATGTTTATAATTTTGTACGTATCGCAATATATTTTGCACTACTTCAAGTAGCTATATTAGCTGCTGTATATTAGCTGTAAAACGTTATAATCAAAGAGGCATCATTATTTTGTGAAACGCAGATGCTTTTTCACATCTGTTTCATTGATATGCTTTCAATTTCTTACACGTAAAACATGTTTTATTTATTTTAGTAGGTATAAAATAATAGGACCGGACAGAATAAAAACTTAATTTTTAGTTTAATAGCATTGAAATGCTTTATAAATGAGAAATTTTGAAAGAATAGAAAAAATTTGATCACGAGGCAGGCCTCTCGGCCACCCGTGATTCTAGGATCCTAGGATCACGGGTGGCCGAGAGGCTAGGCGTTGCTACGGTTAGGCAAGAAACGCAGGTTCGAATCCTGCCTCGTGATCAAATTTTTTCTATTCTTTCAAAATTTCTCAGAATAAAAACTTGTTGATTATAATACATGTGAAATTGTTTTGTAGGTACATATCATGTCATGAAATCGCCTCGTTGTGTCGTGAAAGAAATAAAGGAAAGGACTGAGAAGGGTAAGGAAAAGGTTACGGGCCTACGGCACCCCCACTCACCGAACAAAACAGAGCAGTATGCTATTTCACGCCGGTCTTCTGCGAGATGGCCCAATTCGTGCCGAAGCGTGTTCGACTACCACATAGCAATACCAATATACAATATTGTATTTAACCACTTACAGACAGGATAGTAAATTCGTATCAAAATAAAAATATTGATTTATGATAACTTCGACAACAGGTTGATACGGTATATAGGTTGTTAACTCATAAAAATAACCCAAGTTCTAGAATATTATTAAGAAGTACAAGGTCATCTACTATATATAAATAAGTCGGGTTTTCCTTCCTGACGCTATAACTTCAGAACGCACGAACCGATTTTCACGGTTTTGCATTCGTTGGAAAGGTCTCGGGCTCCGTGAGGTTTATAGCAAAGAAAATTCAGGAAAAAATTCAACAGAAACGCGGGAAAATCATTTTTAACATACAGCCACCTGGTGGCGAAACGGAGTTCGCCGGATTTGCTAGTTGGTTATAATTATTTAATGTAGTTTGTAAAGTAATATTTGACTTATACTATTACCAGCTTTGTATAGTTATAAGTCACCTGATTTTTATTACATTTTTTAAACCAATTAAAATAATAATGATGAATTATTGACGAAACTAATTCTAACAATTTCTGCCCATCACAGATCCAATCTCGACCGCTATACTTGTGTAAATACTAATAAAGAAACATTATAATTTCCGATAGCATCTCGATCTCAATATTTGGATGTATCGAAGCTTAAACATTGTCCACCGACGCATTGCCTACGCGCAGGTCACGCCTTCCACAAATATCATAGGGTTGTCAAATGTTTGACCATCTTTAGCAATGACGTCACACCTTACAAGGTGACTTAGGTTGATGGAGGCGAGTTTATCAAAAGATGATGAGTTGTGTAATATTATGACGTCATAGATTTAATTTAGTTTCATATCCATAAAAATTATAGGCTCCTTGATAAATAGCTAAGCGCTTTTAGCTATGTTGGGTTGTAGTTGTTCATTTCTTGTTTGATTTTTTACACGAAAAATATTCCGATTAGAATACAGTATTAATTTTATGTATGCAAATTAATATTGTATGATCGGTTGATAACCCTAATCATACATATTGTGTTCATAGACAATCTATCGCCTATCTTGATCTTAAGAATGTTTAAGAAGATGCCAATCTCAGACTATCGATCGAGCTTTTATTTTTCGAGATATTTATAGAAAAATTCAGATTTATCGATTAGATTTTTCGCGCTATTGTTCGTTCAAGACGTTTAAATATATGGTCGGAATTCAGTAGTTGTCTTATTTTTGTTTGCATTTAAATGATTTTAATATAAACATAAAATAACCCTTGAAGTGTTATGAGTTTGACGTCGATATTTGTTTTATCTGTCTGTTTGATTTATATCAATTTCAACAAGACCAACACCACAAAACAGGGAGAAATAATTAAATGTATTTTTCAAAGAGGAAGTCGCAATTATAAGAAGGTATACCAACTGTACATGTTTTATTTTTCAGGAGCACATAATTGTAGACATATATATGAGGCTTATTAAAAGTAACCAATTCGTTCGAATGATAAAAACGTTCAGTTGGAAGCTTTTTTCGACAATGATTTATCATTAACTAAGATCATTTGCTAAGTAAAAAGTTACGCACTTATTTGGGTAGTTGCATCATGTCAGACAATTTTTTAGCCCGTCTCACTTACCGCTGCGTGCTGAAAACACAATGACCATCTGAATTTAACATCAAAAAAACTTAAATTATTGTTTGAGTTATTTCGTATTCGACTCATGCGCAAAAAGGGCTCCCAATTATGCGCAAATGCGGCGTTCACTTAAAAGCGAACATTGACTTTTGCTTTTGTTTAAATATGGAAGACATAAAAATGGTAGCGAATAGCGCCAAAAAATATAAGAAGCCCCTCGCGGAAATCTGAGAAAAACTTCCCGGCACTCGTGACGGTTTATTTGATATTTCTATATTCCAGTTTGTCCCTAACATCAAACGATTCTGCTCCATACGTCATTGTGTCGAACGAACCCAATGCATTATACATTGTTTCCATTACACTACGAAATTTAACATAAACTCGATGTTAACGTTTCTTTCATGAATAAAATTCAATTTTTTCGATCGAAAGCAAGTTGGCAGAGCGGTGTCGTGATGGGGCCGCTTTTTATTCCGTTCGAGTTATGGTAGATATATGTTGATTATTGAGTTATTTATAGTAATAATCCTCTTTATGATAGTCAATAAATTGTAACAAGTTAAACCATGATGCACCATTGTTCTGTAAGGCAATATGTCAAAAAACCAATATTGATTGCAGCACCAAAACGTTATTTCAGCTTAAAACATGAATACATTTAAAATATGTAATGATCAATTCAATAAAATGCAACAATAATAATTATAATAAAACACCACTTGTTTTTAAATTCTCACATTAATTTCCAATGGGCTCATACATTTGAATTGTATGTGAGTAATTCAGAATACAGAATCGAATACATACAATTTCCATTTATTTTTATATTAGCTCTAAATCAATCTGGTTTACCTTACATTTAATATTCCGAATAGTCGAGTAATCTCATCTTAAATCATATGAATACAACATAGAACGATTAATAATAACATTTTCAATAATACATGAGAATCGCTATATCGATAGAGATTAGCTTATTTTAAACATACAACAAAAGTATCACAGAATATAATCTACGTATACGATAGTATTATCTCTTACATATCACATATTTATAAACATAATTCAAATTCTATTACATTTCACGTCTGAACGATTACCATAAGACATGTTTAGTGGAAATACTTAAATAACTGATAGTTCGAGACGGTCGGACCACCGGCATTGCTATATGCACAAACTTGTAATTATAAAAGACTAGAGGGTTCCGATATATAGTTATTGAATTGCCTATAATAAATTGCGTACACGTGATTATAGCTTTCTGATATATCAATTTGATAGTTTCCATTTTCTCAGGTTATTGATCGAAATAGTGAGTATCACTGAGATCTTAACACGTGATATGAGTTATGAATAGGCATTGTCTGTACAGGGCTTAGGTAATTCGAAAGTGTCTAGAAAGTCTGGTATAAGGCCTTAAGCATACAATGTGATTTACGGATAAAATTGTATTTGTATGCGTATAACACAGTTTTACATACTCATGTATGTTACATAACATAGAATATGATTGTTTTTTTTTGAAATTAACATGATCATTTTTAATTAAATTACAAGAATGGATCGTAAAATGTCTATTGCCTGTTAAGTCGGTCGATAATAATAATTTTTATAAATAAACTGCCCCATCATCGATTTGCTAAAAATAGAAAAAAAATAAAAAGGACCATATTTTTACAACTAACAAGTATATGTAGTAGCTTTTGAATACAAAAATAATTAATCATCATACTCGTTTCGCCCAGTAAAAATGCATGAGTAAAAAAGCAAAAAAAATGCAGTCGAATTGTAAACCTCCTGTTTCGAAGTCGGTTATAAAGGTCGAAAAACAAGTGTTAGTTAACACAAATAATTTACGAAAGAGAAATTAAGAAGACATGGAAACAGAGATGCAAATAATCTATGTATTAATTGGATTTACTGACAGGTTGTTGTGCCTGATAGCCTGGCAACACAGATACACATATGACACTGTCTTTTAAAAACATCAATTGCCATAAATTATATTTAATGATACTTATCCCTTATTTATCCTTATAGTCATTATAATAGTTTGAATTTAATTATAGCATTCAGAATGCACAAAATATTGAAAATGAAACCTCTAAACCGAACACGGTTTCGTAAAATGACCGTATCGTTGTATGTGATGATCCTTAGGATGCATTGTCAAGGGAAGAGCTTAGGTTATTGTTCAAGTCGTTGGGTTCTATCTATCCAACTCGATCGCGACCATACTGCAATTTAGTCCGCCCTCTATTTGATAGTCTTATTTTGCTATTGGGTACTACGAAATTGAGGCCTTATTGTAATGTTTCTCAAATTACAATGGCCATTTTTGTTTGTTCTCTGTTCTCATGAATTTTAAACGAGTTAAGGAATTCGATTCTGTTTACGTTCACTTTTTATAAGGTACAAGTTTATTTGTTTCGTTATAGAAATTTCTTGGGGGATTTAAACATTCATGCGTTTTGCTTGTTGTTATTATGGCATAGATTCACTTGTTTCGGAATAAAGAAACTGATCGAATAAACACTTTTCGTTTTGAAACGTCACATGTTTCAGGAGAATAAGACAGGAAATAGTATACATTAAAATATGTTCTTTGTAACCTTCAGTTTTTGTAAACAAAATATATTTTGAGTATTTTGTGAAATGTTTAGGACAATTAATAAGGAAGCATAACTATAACTTAAATCTTTCTAGTTGTAGAAAATCAGTTAAGATATTATAGGTGTATCCTATAAATCCTGGTGCCAGCATAGTTATTAAATAGCCATGATTCTTTCTGAATATTTTTTTAATCAAAGCACTATTGAGGTATTAATTTAGTTAGTCACCAATCGTGTCGCTTGAAGCATTCGATAAAAATCAGATCACAGATATCTTGTTCATATACCGCTACGCCATTTGTGGTTCTGTCACATTGACTGACGAGCGATCAACATAATCGGTTTACAGCTTATCAATTGTTATTGTACTACCAGTTATTAATGTTCCATACGATGTGAGGCGTCACGAATATATTATGCACGGTGCGCTTCGTTAGATGTACCGACAATTATTATGATTATTTATAATGTTTCGAATTGAGCACGCGCTTGCTGGCTCGCATTTTCACTCGCATGGTATTCGAATAATGTTTATGTCTAAGGAAAATAATTGATAATAATAAAGCTACGCAATATTAAATATTATTAACTTTAAATTTTAATTTGTTATTGTATATAATGGTACGATGCTATGTAATATGTGTAGTATAATAAATAATTATTATAAAAAACAGCATTCCTTAACCGTATTTATTAAATGTTAAAACGATAAAATATAAAAACTTTATTATTAGATAATGAGCCCACATCATTGACATTATAATATTAATGAGGTCGCATAATTGATTATAAAACTATGTTCTCTTAATCTACCTCGCATCTAAATATAAAGATACAGAGAACATTGGCTGTGATAAGTTATGAATACAAATACTGCAAACGGAGCTATGATTATTTAAGCTATAATAGAGCAAATTCGTATGGTATTACGTGTGAATTTCGTATGACGGGATAAATAAACTTAATATTGGCGGTGGCGGTCAAGAATTCTTGTTTGATCGATGAGCTTTATTATAAGCGTCGATTTCTTTGATTAGAGGAAATATTAATATTATGATGGCAGTATTTTATACGTGTTTTCGATAGTAAATTAAATTTACGTTCTTTCGCAACGATATCTTTTTTATGATCGAAATAATTTTAACTAGTGATTGTTAACTTGTTACACCCTCGTTTGCTCGTGATATACGACAGTTTTTCAGCGTGTTTGAGATAGGAAAGCGATTTATAACCTATATGATTTACAGATAATAAAACTTTATATATCTACGTAATTCGAATAATCGTTTTAAGTTTCCTTTTTCTTGTCAGACACAAAAAATTTTGGCAGATACGTTTTTGATTAAGTATATATAATAAACATTACAACACAAAGTACATGTTGAAGTTGGTATTAGTCTTCAAAAGGATGTTAATACCCATTTCATGCAATGTCATAATGTCAATTTACACATTTGACCTTTAAAGAATAAAATCCAATAAGAACTTCATTTAGTCATTTTCTAATGAGACTTTAATATACTGTGAAGGTTTTGAAACTACGTGTGAAGAGCATTAAAAATAATCAATGCTGATAATTCCCATTAATTGATCCTCAATTTAATTTCCCCACATCGAAACGCAATGCATTCGAGCAGCTATCGGAGTTATCTTATTTGCGTATGCAATCCGTTGCGTGGAAGTACCGCAAGACACGCGATTTCCAATTGAAGATTTCACAGATTGCTCCCGCATGAGGCCCATTGAATCCTCGCTCAGGGTATCATTAACCGCTTACGCTGGATAGCAGCGTCACGGCCCGTTCGTACGAAATTATCTCGACATCTCCCCATTGTTGTCGAATTTTAAAACAAATTTCCTGTGCAACGGGGGGCCGCGTTTTTCTGCTTGCCAAATTGGATAAGCACCGTAATTACTCGTTTAATTTCGCTGCCCGATGCTTTGTGGATATTTCGAATTGGTGGAATCTCCATGTAGTTTATAAGGCGGAACGTTTAAGAAATTAAACATTTGCATTTTTATTGTTTTAACTCGTAACTGAAGCAATTTTGCTGTCTAGTAAAATTGCAGTTCAGAGTGACCATTTTGTGTGTTAAATGAGGCTATGGTTGCTTTGTAATTAGGAGCTTCAAGATTGCGTCATCAGTTGGCATTAAATATTTTCATTGAAAACCAAAAAATATAGTGACCTCTTAATTACTTATAATGAATTCAGACCTGACACATTGTCTTAACAAACTTAGAGATACTAGGATAAATGTGTGTTAATTTGTAAGAAATAGCTCACTAATAAAGAAGCATAATCTAGTTATTCTTACCTTATTTACGTTGGATATTGTCGTAGTAGCTGTATTTTATTTATCCAGTGACATGACGGAGATTTGTTTATTTTTTACTTGTCAACAGACACGAATAACGCTATTTCAATCGAAATTTCTAGTTTTGTCCCTAGAAACGAATCAATCTAAAACATAGTGTAACCATGAAGCATTCACCTAGTGCTCGTGAAACAAAAGTTTTTGTGGCGTGAAATTTTGATAGTATGAAAGTGTTCGCTTACGTAGTCTGTCATGGCGGTTGCGAGTTAACAAATAATGTTAGATTTCCCTCGGGAACAAGAGATTCATTGTTCACAGCGAATATGTATGGCTCAATACTGCTTTATTTATTTATGATGTTGTTTTAGGCACGTTTTACTATTTAGCTCAGTTAAACAAGGAAGGAAATGATGGAAAAATATTTGGTATTGATTTTCATTTCTGAAAATGCTTGTTTTATAAAAATTAATAGCTGAATTAATTATTAACCAAATTGATTGTATATTTGGTTAAATAATATTGCATGAGTTTTTATACAAACCCACTCTTTTCCGTTATTTCCCGTATCTTTAACTTGATAAAACTTTTTAAGTTGTCTACGACATATTTTTCAGGCAATTCATGACATGTTTGTTTTTGTATTTTAAATTATGATACTATTGTTAAAGATTGATCTTTCAGTTACACCATATCGTAATTCGCATCTTTGCTTATGAAAAAATTTTTGCTCTATGTATTTATCTTGCATTCTTTCTAAAGCGGTTCAGTATGATTAATAAGATTAAAATCCATACTTTTAAAGTCATTTCATCCAATGGGAGAAACTTCTTACTAAACGTATTATATTAGGATCGATTTGCTCTATGAAAAGTCGCAGACCAAGCAGTAGTTAATAAGATAATATCAGATCGATGGTATCAACGGAGTGGCAAGGCGTGTTAACCTCCTCCACGACGGATTAAGACTGATGCGTTAGCTCGTGATGAATAATAACATCTTTGAGAACATTTACCTCAGATTTCAGATTATGAACCAATTAGAGAGTTAAGATGATGATAAATGTAATTTATATTGGTGAGGGCAGCTGATGATGATCTTAATAATGGATGGGGGTTTTAATATCTGTTTATAACATTTTACGTTTTCTTTTTTATTCGACGCAAGTGGCTGTTTTTTTATATAAATAACATTTTATGACATAGTTTAAATAGAGTTTTTTTATTTTTTTAAAGGAATGAGGCATATAATGTTTGATTAAGTAATATTTATCTGATTTTCTTTTTTTTTACGTTAAAGCTGACAAACAAGCTAATATCGCGTTATTTTTACGAACGCCTTTGTAAACATAGTTTAAAAGTTCATCTATATCGGTAGTTGTTATAGTTTAAGAATCTTTTATAATTAATTATTATTTGTTATATTTTAATAGTATGTATTTTAGTTTAAAATAAACGAAGCTATTTTTTAACAATAACAAAGCAATCATTTCCATCAAGAACCGACAATATACAACGTTCCAAAATTGTCTCTTAATTTTTCCGCAACATGATTTAACACCCACTTTTCACATTTCATACCTTTAATCATTCAAATGAACCCGTAAAGATTAAAACCTTGTTACGTCTGACGTGTCATTTGAACCCAGGGTCCACCTTGCACCTCGCACTCAATCATACGAAGCAATTCCAGCTGCGATATAATAAGTTTCTGTCAAAATCCTTGTTACTTAGATACCCATATAACACCCCGCATTTACTTTTGACAGATGACTTGTCAGTGGAAAATTGGATTTTGCAAATAAATATGTATCAATTTTATAATTTAGTTGCGCTGCGAAATGTGCTTTATTACGTAGGAAATTTGGTTTAACTTTCAAGTGATGCAATTTTGTACAATGCTGTACATTCCGTGCAGAATTTTGTTTTTATTGTATATTCATTGAAAACATGTGAACGTTTTAAAGAGAAAATTAAAATTTTGCTATATACAACAAAATTGATTTATGAAAAATCATAAAAAGAAGTAAGCATAGTTTTCCAATAAGACTATTAATCTGATTTCAGAATAAAATATTGATAAATTTCTCATTTCCATATTATCTTACAATAAGTATTAAGTGTAAAGATTATGCTTAAAATATAGCAGCTGTTAAATTCTGTTTATTTGCTTAAGGCTGAGTGACGTTGCAATTGGCGGGAAAACACGAGTACCTTTACGCAATAACTAAAGTTGATGAGGTTTTTAAATTGAAATGTTATACGGAGTAATGCGCTGTTTCTGAACATGTCTGCGAAGATAATTGTGTATTTGATGTGTTAACTAAAATAAATTCCAAACAAGAAGACGGCAGAACTATTATTAAAACTGAAGTCTTGGTGTGACAGTTCTTTCGGAGTGATCGATCCTCATTGCTGCGATAAACTAATTAATTTTAAAATACATTTTACGGTATATTTCTAAGTTCAATACTAACATCTAAAACAGATAAAGTTTCTTACTTGATGTGTTTGTAGACGATAATCTTCGAAAGTACTGATCCGATCATAATTTTTTTTTTATCGGTCAGCCCATACCTACTTAGTTCTGTTAGGTTTAAATATTAGTTTTTTTTAGATGATACAATTACAAAATCCAGTTGACTCATTCAAATCGCCACGGCTCGCCACATCGATATTCCAAAAAAAAAAAATCACAAACGTCAAAATTGACGTCTTGCGTCACGCGAAGGGAACATGGCGGCTGATTGACACGATGCACATCAGGGTGCCCAAATACACAATAGCCAGGCAATTATGGACGCGTTCACTGGATTGATGACGAGTATGGCAATCGTATTGGAAGTTCATATTTATGTGGAATTCCTTTGGGCCTTATGTATGCACCATGTTTAAGGGTGAATCAAATATTATGTCTGGATACCATATAATATATCATTGATAAGCAAAATATAATGAAATGTAAAAAATATTTCCAAGTAAGTTGAATTTTTCAAATTGACAAATAGGTCATTGACGGTCCAATTGTTAGCTGAATAAAAACAAACACAAGAAAATGCCATGCACCTCTTTAACTATAACGCATTATAAATGAAAAGCACCGCGAAAACTATAGGCGTGTACCACAACACGAAGTGAAGATTACGATCTATTACTTGTTAGATCAGTGACAAACTTGGAGATATACGCAATTTGTCTCTAGAGGCCATGTCTTTAGCGCAATAAATTGATTGTTAGCACAGCGGGACGTCCAACCGACTTCATATTAATGTACCTACGATCCGATATAGCTCAAATGGTCGTTTAGATCACACGATACCGTACAGATCATATTACTAATGGCTTATTTAGGCTAATAGAAAACTGCTTAAAGTGGATATTGTTTAATTAATGTCAATGTTTATTATTTATTGGATCCATCTGGTTCATATTTGGTTATTATATTTTGCATTTACCGTCAACTAGTTTATAATTGATTATAAAGCTCATAGATTATTCTTTTAGGAATTACTTATTATGTATTTGTATTCAGATAACTTCTTCAATATAAGCTGAACAAGGCGGAATATTAACTAGTTTTTTGATTAGATATGATTTAATAAAAACAGCCTTATAAGAAACAGCACATTAGAGAAATCATATCTTATCTTGTTGATTCTATTTTTCCATACAACAATACATAAACAAAATCAAATGAAATTATATCACAGCAATCTTCTGATGTAAAACCATTTGATATATTTTAGAAACAATTACTCCGACACCGCTGTGACGGTATTTGATGGCGAAATAAATCAATAATAAGTCAGAGATAGTTAAAAGTACAATATGTTTTGTTGAGTTACAAGTTTCATAGGAACACATAGATTCATGTTATAATATGAACTTTAGTCGTATTATATCGCGAGTTCAAAGATTCAAAAACTACTGTTACAATTACGCGTGTATTTGCGAATGAGATCAACGTTAGTGAAATTCTTCAAGCCGCTATAATGCTTATATGTAATTTATTTTAATACTTTAACAATGATTTCATTCATTTGATATCGCATTTAAATTAACTAGAGATTCGTAGAAATAATATTTTTCATGATGTAACTCTTTGTCATATTTTCGCATTAAATTTATAAGACAAATTTGACTTTATATTTGTAATTTCTATTTAAACTGTTTTACTACTATTTATGAGAAGGCGATTTAAAAAGTACCATCGTGAAATAAACTCCATACTCCTTAGCTGTAATCTTGATCTTTAACATTTGGATTGAGCCACATTTATGTACGTTCCTATAAAACACCAATTTATTAGATAGCGTTTACGTTAAAATAATCAATATTATATCCTTTTCACCTCAAATGTAACATATATTATCCTGTTCGTCAAATGTACATGTATTATGTACTTAATTTGTATGTTATCTATGTTTCAAGTGTTGACCACATGCATACAACTTATACGTACGTTCAACTGTGTTTCGTATCCTCTTAAATTAGGGAACAGTAACCGTCTCGTAATTGCAATTTCATTGAAACCAACCCTTGTCCTCTTTAATTCAATTAAAATTGTTCATATCCACGGGCAGTGCTATTCGAAAGCATTCAATAAGCGAAATTGTATGGAAGGGTACAAATTGTAGATGGCTTTTATTCGTGTTTATATGTATGATCTTATCTGCGGTTTTGGGTTATACGGGTAGCCCTTTATTAAAGTTCTATGTTTAACTTTTAACTAGGAAACTGTTGAGCGGTTTGCGGTACGTTTCTAGTGGCTTTGAAGGTGTGGTGCTTTTGTGGATGTGAGCATCAATCGTGTAAATGACGCAATCATTGAACAATGTGAATAGTGTTTTATTCACTCTATATTATATTCTAATATCATCTATAGTTTGTACCTACATTCTTTCAAATATAGAATTTGAATTTGAATCTGATAATCTCTACCGACGAATAACCTGAAATAATCTATGTTATGTTAGCTGTAAATCGCGGCGTCACTCGCGTGTTACCCGGGTAAAAAGCCTATTTGATAATCCAGACCTTGGACCAAATCACATATAGATAAGCTGTTTTCGCATATTTCGCATACATCCATATGAAAAAAACTTTATTTAATAATATAAGGAGAATGAGCTCTGTTAGAAGATGAGATCTGTTAGAAGCTGTTAGTTAGAGTAAAAAAACATAAAATTAATAGAATACACAGCATATATTATATAGCTTCCATCTACAGATAAATGAAAATGAATTTAATGCGGGTTTGTAGTCTATACTAAAGAATTAAAACGCGCCATAAAATATTTTATGGACAGTCTACTCTTTTCTCTGTTCTTTTATACTTAGGGTGATAATGAAATTAAATGAGGAACTTTGTTTAATGCGGTTTTCCGTATTTTATATGGTGTAAAGTCGGATGATATCATTTTTTTACTAGTCTTTCTCTTATGTTCTTCGTATAGATGTTAACTAGCTGCGCCCCGTGGTTTCACCCGCTTAAGTCGGGTAAGTCGGTAATATCGGGATAAAAAGTTGCCTATGTGTTATTCCAGTTGTTCAGCTGTCTGCGTACCAAATTTAATTGCAATCGGTCCAGTAGTTTTTGCGTGAAAGAACATCATACGCACACACATCCTTACAAACTTTCGCATTTATAATATTCGTAGGATATAGGAGGAAGGATTATAGTAGGATATCCAGAAGAAATAAATGAAATGGTTAATTAAGGATTAATTTTAGAGCGTTGACTCAAAATCATCTGCTTATTCATGATCTACTTATGTTTATTTATTGTATGCATCAAATCAGTATTAGTTAAACTAAAATACTTCAAAAATATTGTGAACTTAATGATACAGTTGTTCCTTTTTAATGCATTTAAGTTTTTTAATTATCAAATTTTTGCTTAAATGGTATCTTTCAATATTTATTTGGTAACTATTTTATATTTAAATCATATGAAAATAAATTTCATACTCAAGAATAAAATAAACATTCATTTGATTTCTCCACAACTAAATCTTTATTCAAAACAAAATAACATAATTATGAAGATATTTGAACAAAAAAGAGATCTACATTAACGAAATTTCTCCGGGCATCGAACCCCGAACCTTGTAATGACCGGTCACGTCACTCCGCCGTCAAGCCCGTCACTAGCGAAGAGTTAATTTTCCTCGGTTAATTATTTAAAAAGATTTTATCCCATGGGATGTTAAGCTTTGTTTATATTTGATTACTTAAATGGCTGAGTCACCGCGATTGCATCCACCCACGCGTTGCATTGTAAATTATAAGTATGATAAATTGATTTTAGTGACGTTACGTTTGACGTTCAATTTACGGAGGTATTTATGGCAAATGTATCTACGAACAAGTACAGTAGAACAATAGACGCTTAATAAATGTCACAGTGTAGTGAGGATGGAATTAATTTTGCGCAATAGCCTTTGGTGTGTGATACAAGGAGGCATGTGGTGCATTAATCAACTAATAATCTCTTAACTGTTATCGAATAAATCAAATTCACGCACATTTCATCGGTCTAAAACATATAATGTAAATTATTTCCGATAGTTCCGGAGTATTGAAAATCCTACTTATTATTATAAATGCAAAAGTTTGTAAGGATGTGTGTTTATTGCTCTTTCACGCAAATAGTACTGAATTGATTGCAATGTTTGGTACATAGACAGCTGGACAACTGGAATAACATATAGGCAACTTTTTATCTCGATATTCCTACGGACAACAGACTTACGCGGGTGAAACCGCGGGCGCAGCTAGTGTTATACTAATTCAAAAATGTTACAAAACTGAAAAGTCTAGATAACCTTTTACGTCTTACCCGCGTATGTGAGAAATTTTTTACCATACAATTCAACATACATTACGCATGCGTTTCGTCGTCCTTTATACTTCCTAATTAACTTTTCCTTAACAGTCCAAGGCATAGAACTGCTAACAGAATAATGTCCCTTGTCCCTGTATTGTTACCAGCTCTTTATCATAAGTGGTGACATTTCAAATGAAAGGTAACATGTCGTTACGGTAATGTTTGGAAGCGCAGACATTCAAATGTAAATGTACTGAATGTTTAGACATCTAGTTCTGAATACGTAAATGGAATATTAGTAACCAATGTTTTTAAAAGCGAAGGAGGTTCTCAATTAGAGCGAGTCTTCAAATTTTTGTCTCAAGATGTTGAAATACAAAGCTATACATATATAGTATATATATATATAATTTTTATGCCACAATTACATTTTTGTATATGAGTACGATATGTTCACGGGTTTCGAATATTTCATTTATTTAATATCTTAATATCTTATACCTTCCATTGTGATCAGGATTGTATTCCCAAATGCCAGAAGCTGTATCTAGTGACATTTAGTATCCTAATTCCCAACAGTACTGAAATAAGAGAACAGAATCAGATATAAACTGAAATCGCAGAGCATTAGTTGCACTACGAGAAAGGTAGACCGTGAGATACATTTTTAAACAGCTACATGCAGTGAGAACTTAGATGAAGCCTATATTCCCCGCTTGAATATTAAAATTCCTCACGAAGTCGAGCTAAGGTACAATGCACATTGTCAACGTAAATACACTGTTGCTTTTATAACACCATTGTGTTCGCACCCTTGGTGCCTACGTCTTGCGTATTCCAGTGTTTTATTATTTATGTAACAACTGCCTTTTGCGCACCTTCTAAATAATTGAAGACTTCCGTGACAAGTAGCTGTGAGCGGAGTGGTGCGCGAAATTCTATGTAATTTACTTGTTTCTATTTTTTATGTGCGCTAACACTGTTTTTCTTGAGTCTCCCTTTTCTTTTCAAGAGCTACGTCTGACAATAGTTTTAAAGTGGCTTATTGAAAAGGCTTTAAAGTTTTTAGTGCTACATACGTTCGCATTTTTAAACAGCACGTAAAACGTTTATCGTTTTAACTTTTTATCAATAGTTAGTGTCTTATGACGATTTCAATATATATATTTTCCAGAAAACATTGGTTTTATAATGAAAATAATAAAGTTGTATTCAACAGTACATGTGCACGTCTTGGCTCCCTGCTTAAACTAATATTAAATGATATTATTTAATACGTTTGAAGTGTTCTTTAACGGTAACTATATGGAATTAATATATGAAAAAGCTTGCATTATAAATGAATATATAAATACAGATATATCGATAGTGCATATAGTGTGAATGCATTTAACACTGCTCTATACAAGAAAATATTAAATTATATTTTCCAAATATCCGTGCATATTTGAATACTCCATCACTCCAGTTACAAATTGTCCTTGAAATAAACTGAAATGCTACACCATACATTTTAAATCGTATTATTGAATTTAAAAGGCCATTTCGTGTTGCAATCGCATTATGCGTTGATATAAACAGACTGTTTATGACGTATTGTTCTCCAGATATACTTAGCACTGCATTAAAACGTTTCATTGAGTAATGTTGATAAAATTCAAGACAAAAGGTCAAGTGAATATATTTTTAAAAGCATAAACGTAGGCGAGGGAATTTATCGTCGCGTTTATGCTGAGCTCATAAATATAGTAGATGCCGGCATTTCATGGAGTAGTATTTGCTGATAAAATAGTTTTACCATTGAAGAAGTATGGTTTGAATCTTGGGTTGAGTTATTTGTTTTTAACTGAGGCAGTAATAAATTAACGAAGTTGTGTAATAGCTAGCGTTTTTGTTCTATTAATGGGGTTTAAACTAGTGGGTTAATAGAATCGTTTTGATGCGCTGTTGAAGAAATAAAATGACTAATGCAATAATCAAAACAGATTGTTGATATTTTTTGTGTGTATTGATAACTAATTCTGTAAATATTTTATAAGTTTGTTAGGTTTTATTAGACACTGCAGTTTTGAATTTCAGTAGTTTATATTATTATCATTCTTTGGTATTTTAGTACAGACAGCCCCAGATTTTATTCAGTCTGTATATGGATATAAATCTTAATATTTTACGACTTATCATTGTAGATGTATGTAAAGAAAATGAAAAAAAAAAAAGGAAAACCAAAACACGGTGAATTAGTCGTAACAATGCGCTTGTATCACTACTGCTAAAGGCCTGCACCAACGACGTTATTTTTTAAATCATATGAGCTCTGAAATACAGGCATCACTTACGATAAAAAAAAATCCCATTCATTCATTCTCATTCAATTGAAACTTCAGTCTAGTTAGGGGGAAAAGTAAGGTTTTTAACCGTAATTTGAACCTTAGCTTACTTATCAAATTCATGTTTGATCCAATGAAGCATTAACCGTCTACCAGATATTCCATCGATACATTGTATACATCGAAGACGTACAATGCTACCAAGAATATACACGTTATATAAGTGCAGACATGTAATTCACGCTACACAATTAAATCGCATATGATCATGTGCAGTAAGACGTGTAGACTCATCGCGATTCCTTGCTCGGTTGAGTGCAAACCGTTGTTCTGGACACAATAGTCTGGTTTCACGTGTAGAAATAAATACCAGCGTGCTAGGGGAATTATTTATTGGATACGTTTATAAACATTAAGCAAAATAAAAAGAGAGTACGCTCAAACCTTTTTTCAATGTAAGAGATATTTCTACAAATATTCATTGTTTCATTAAAATAATAATAATAAGAAAGTTTATAATAATAACACCCCCTTTTCAAAGCCTAGTTTGTTCCCCCCTTTTTTGTAATAGTTCAACATTGGCCGCGGACTGCCCAGGGCTGGTGTTCTCAATACATTAAACTCTCAAGAGGCCTCTGCGTGTTGAACTTGTTTTCCCCCATAAGCCATCCACAAGACCGGGTCTTTCCTTCTGAAGTTACTCGGAGTATTATGAAGAGATGCAATATGAATATTGCGAACCTTTAATTTCTGATAATAACAATATTAATTCTCTGCTTTTATTTCTATGTAAACCATTCTATTCAGCGCCAAATTATGATAATTAAATGGCATATTGTAGTCAGTGATAAATAAAGTCTCTACAACAGTCATTCTATGTTGTAATTATATTTCTAAAAATAGCTTTTCTCAAGGTCATTTTCTCTTGAATTGCCTCCCACGAGACAAACTATATCGAGTAGATTTTCTACGTAATATATAATAGTTCTACATTGCTGACATAATATCGTATACATCCTATTCGGGCATTTTTGGAACAGCTACGACGTTAAAGTCAAGAATTGTGGGTGTTAATAAACGGCGTTCATCACCACAGCTATATCTCGTTATTCCACTGAAAATATAAACGCAAACAACTAAGATAAAAACAACAGTTTTAACTAATTAAATGGCTTCAATTCACTTTACACTCCCTTCCCATCCTTAACCACAAACCGCCATAAAAACAATAAAGAATATTCATGCAATCTTGCTCATTCAAACTTTCATGAATTCATTTAAGTTTTCGCTATGCAAATTATACTTCAACAAATAAAAAGTAATGAAATTTGAACTTTTTACAAGAGCTTCATGGAAGTACAAAGTAGGTAAATGGTAGCTCGGTGCAAAATAAAATGTAAAAGTATAATGCCGCTGGAAGTAGGCTATCGCCGCTTACCAGCTCGTAGAGTTTACTCTTATCCATTACAGACTTATTCAATTTTCAAAGAAATATGGCGAAGTTTGTTCACAAATAACTTCTAACGTGAAATTAAAACGAAACTTTCCGCGTAATTATTGTTAAAGCGGTGAAATTTAGATGATGCAGTTAAATTTGTAGGTGTTACGCTTGTTTCGTGCTTTAATACAAATTTTCAAATATCACGCAGTTTTTGTGTATTTAATTTAAGTATACATTTATTAAACACTTACATCAGAAAGTTACCAAATGTGCATAGATCTTTTTGTCTATATATTGTACGTCATAGTAAAATTCTGGATAATTTCTACTTTCTTATCACATCTTCACTTTTTTTCTTTTTCCTATTTAAAATCTATTGTTTCTCTAGTCAAATAATTATTATCATCACTTATCCGTAAGTTGACGTGTAGAGGAGACATGTGTGCCCCAACGGTTATCCGTAATATAGTCAAATAATACAAACAAATTACTTATAATCGTGCGTCCTTCTTGTATATAAAAATATATGCCCAAAAATCGTACATCTGTTTTGTAATTATTTATAAGAAATAAGTCTTTTGTCTGATATATTTAATAAAAAAAACTTTTTAATAATCACCTCTGGGCTTCATTTTATTGAAAACATTCTTAATTTACGATCACAGTAACTTGTACTAATACTCTAAGGAGCGTTGTATTAAATATGTTGTGTTCTAAATAGATTCTAAAATAAATAAACATATTTCATTTTCTTTTTAATTAGATCATTAATTTATTTTCCTCATTATTTAACACGAGAACATAAACAAAGTATCTACTATCGAAAGACATTATGAACTGATATCTAGACATATCTCTTAAAAAGATGAAACCAAAGGCCAAATCTGTCATGTAAGTGTATACAAAAATAATAAGCTCAACTTTAATTCCTACATTTCTAACATCTACCTCGATAAATAAATAATCATTCCCATCATTATAAGTCCATACCTGTTCCTAGTGTACACGGGCCTTCTAGGACGGTTCAGGCCAAATTCCACCACGAGGCGTATTGGCAGATGTCGCATGTCTTCGTACTACTCTTCGACAAACCTTTTTGTTTTCCTTCACCGTTTCGAGCAGTGGTGATAAAAATAATGTGCAAATAAATTTAATAATTTGTTTATTTTTCGCTTTAATTCCAAGGGTCGTCGCCGCTGAGCCACCACTGTTTAAACAATATAAATAATACTAAGAACCAAATCACAATTTTTATTCCACAAGACTGATAAGATTATGTAAATAACTCTACACATAATTAGACCACACGCAATTGCACGGCAAGGCAAAGAATTTATATTCCCCACTTTCGCAGAAAAAAATTAAGTCGTTCCCGCCATAATACTTTCGCTCAGTTTCGCAAATTTTTTACTCAGTGCGGTATGCGTTGATTCCGAGAATGTTTGATTCCTGAAGGACACACGACCTATAGCAATTTACGACGTGTTACACAACCCTCACGTCTAAATTCATCTGCTTGGGTGGCCAACAGCCATTAGTCTTTATAAACGATTTTAATGAGCGTTTAAAACGCCTGACAGTCATTGTTACGTCTCTCTCTCGTTCCAGCAAAGCTGTGCTTCAGAGACAATGGTAAAAAAACTGCGCGGCTTATGAAATGAGGACCCAGATAGCATTGGAGCTCGGTTTGCTGGTTTGAATTGATAATTGGACTTAATTACTGATATCCACTTTAAGCTTTGCTCAATAAATACAATAAATTACAATTGAATATTGTGTTGTTTCGAATTGGGATTGATAAAGTTTATATATTTAAAAAAAAAATAAACAATTTACTTGAATCACCCGAATTTGAGTTTGTTTCATTTTAGGAACATAACTTACTTGATGGCACTTACAAGCCCCAACATCTAACTACTATTTTAAGATTTACCTATCATTCATTACAGACATATAAAAAAAAATTGAATAGTTTATTTAATTGTGTAATTGTATATCACTACAACAATCGTTTTAAGCATAATTTTACTTTTTTCTAAATTCTTTTTTTATCTAAATTTTTGCTCATTCGTATTTAAGTCTTCACATTGAAACCAAATAATAAACATGATTATTATTATTAATCAAATGCATCATATTTTAATACAAAATACTGACTACAAAGAAACTGAATTTATAAAAACTGTTATAAAATAGTAAAGTGATGTAACACGCACCTTCACTTACTAACAGAAGGCTGCCTGGTCCGAGCTTAACCATCCATGGTATTCCGCCTGCTCGCCAAATATTCCTCTTGGAAGTATTTATTACCCTTTGAGAACTTCCCGGAATATCCAGAGCTTAAATAAACAAAGAAATAGCTAATTTATGAGCCAATAATGACTGCAATGTGATTTGTATATCATTGTGACCGTTAATCGACCGCGGCATTCAAATCGTTTATAATTTAGAATGACATTGTTCGCTATCTCACTAAAAATTATTGAAAGGAATTTTATACAGCTCTGCAATAGGGAGATTTACACTAATAGTAATAAAGTTTATTCATGGTGAAAGCTAGTATTAATCACTATTATTTACTTGTATATATCGCATAGTGAATCATTAATCATTACTATTAAACAAGAATCTGTGTGACTACATAATATTTATAGAAATTTAATGAATTTCATGAATTTAATTGTATCTGAAAAACGTAATGTATTAAATGAGGAATTCAAACATCGAAGATTAAAAACGGATCTAAGAAATCAAGAGTTTTAAATGGTAAAATGTAACCAACCGGCATCCGCAACCTAAGCTACTTTTATCCGGGTATTCGGAACAAATCCGGATCATAGCAGCTTTTGCCAAAGAGCTGTTCCCCGTAGTCGTCCATTTTGTCCATCTCAAAACAGCATTTTGCACTCCCTGGAGCCTGCAAATAGAACAAAGAAAATATTAATCGCTCCACTCTTTTATTTCTCGTCACTGCGATAGAATTTTGATTAAGTTCAGCGTTAATTGACAATTCGGAAGGACAATAGCCCTAAAAGGTATGTAGTTTTATGCGTGTTTGATATTAATATAAAGTCAATGAAAAAAATACATATTAATGGAACGAAGGATAAGTCAAAAAAACATTTGTCCATATTTTAATTATTTTAGGAAAAAGAAAAAAGGAAATGGAAAGGCAAGGATAAGGATAGGTACGGGTCTCCGCCTCACCCACTCACCGAACGAAACGCATTCGCATGTTACAATTTCACGTCGATTTTCTGTTTGGGTGTAGTATCTTCCTGATGCGAGATGGTCTAACTCGTGCCGAAGCAAGCTCGAATTCCACAATAATCTAAATATGTAACATGTTTTTTTCTATCACGCAATATTTTAATGTTATAATGACATCATTACATCTAAAGATAAAGATTTTTTTCAAGATATTTCTATGTAATATCTGCAAGCCGGAAAGTCAAGCGACTATAGCCGGTCAGTATTACTTAATAAAATAGGGTTATATATCAATCGGAAAGGGTTCCGTCGAACGTTGAATTGATATAAATTGCCCCACACTATCTATCTTCTTTAACGGTATCAAACGAGGGTAATGAGTGAGAAACGTCCATCTTTATCTAGACTATTCCTTGCTATTTACCTTTTTTAATGATACCTTGCTATGTACCTACAGTTAATGTTCAAATATTTTTTTCGTAACACGTTCAAATATACGTATTTCTGGAATATGCTTTCATGAGTAGTCAATTATAAGGTAGTAAATTATATTATTGAAATACACGTGTCAAATATTATGTACGAAATAGGAGTGAGACCTTTTGTTAACCTTTTTTACGTTTCTTTTTTTATAAATAAGAACATGTTTTAATGATAAACGATAACTTTATGTTTGATTAGAGGTCCGCCCCGGCTTCGCCCGTGGTACATTATATGGCCTAAAGCCTACCTTAATAAATGGGCTATCTAAAACTGAATTAATTTTTCAGAGCAGACCAGAGATTAGCGAGTTAGTTTGTTCAAACAAACAAACAAACTCTTCAGCTTTATAACACTAGTGTAGATTGTTAAGAACATGATACAATGATTATTTTGAAATATCATATCCACAATTTATAATTTACCGAAAAACATTGCTTCGAATTGTTAGCAATATATTAAACCATATATGCAATATGCATTAAATATAAATCCTGTTATTTTCACATTACATAGTCAACTTGAATATTATTTACTTCTTTATTATGAAATATCCAGATAACTTCATATTGATTGACGTTATTGTACAAGGGCGGGTCGCCAATAATAATCTATGGAATACTCTATCATTATAACCTATCAAAGATCACATATCGTACATGACTGACTCTAAAAAGGCGCATATTCTCATATCGGTAATTCGATCTTCTAAATAACTAATCGTTAAGTAAATAAGATTTAAGTGCTTTATCTTTGTTGGTATCAAATTAAGTTTCGTCCTCCATTTTACGTACAGGTAATGAGCTGTAATAACTGGCTAGGAACGTGCTTGAAGACTGCATACCAATTAGTACTGAATGATGAGATCATGCGAATTGTATCCTCTTAACTACCCGTCCTCGTTTTGCTTCAGTTTAATAAAAAACGACAAGTATAAATTGACCTGTTCGTTGTATGGTAACGCGTTTAGAATAGAGATCTAGGTTCAACTCTGGGTTTTAGATGATTATTTGGGAAATAGTATCCTTTAATTCTTTATTACCGTATGTAATATGATCGTAGTATCGTATAAAGTAAATTGAATGAATCCTCAGTATAATCGAAATCAATTAATTTTGGTTTAAATATTTTAACCTATCATATAATGAAGTGTAATTAAAGTATACAATGAAGTGGATGTATTGTATTATCAAAAACAAATGTTCCTATAATTAATTATATTGTTATGTGTATATACAAAAGGTATTTCAAAAGGTTATTTATTTAGCTGTTGCTGAAAAGAAAAACGTGAATATAATTCGATTTTTTTAATGTAATAGCGGGTAACTAGAATAGAAACGAATAGAATAAAATGTATTAAAATAGAGGTAGAGAATTTCAATCCATTATATCATCATCATAAAAAATAGAGATAGAGAATTTCAAATCCATTTTAAAGGAGTTAAGAATGAGGAAAGATCGACGATAGGGATAATGGAAAAGCCTAGGAAGTGTAAAGGATTTGGGCCTCGTGGTCCACTCCACACCGCAACACAGCAATATTCTCATTCTATTATTTCACGCAGATCATCTGTGTGGGTGTGATTCCTTCTCCGGTGTAAACTGGCCCAATTCGTGCGGCAGCGTACTCGACTCCCACAGGGGGATGTTGATGTGTGAAATCATTGTTATTTATACACAAGATTCCAATAGAGTAAATTGTGAACATTTCAATCGACAAATAATTTATTTGTTTCCATATCTGCACCTAAATTATAGGTTATCCTCATTATTTTAAGATGTTCTAGGGTTCAATATTCAGGCGGTTCTTCATTAGTTATATTAAAATCTGACTGTAATATAAATTTTTACCACAGGGCATAAAACACGTACATTATACGACTGCGGCCTACAGCGCGCTTTTTATCATTTAAATTATGAGATGCATCATCAGGCCATGAAGTTTAATTGTCTATGCGCCATTATCGTAAAACATTGAGTCAATATTGTTCCAAGTGTGGGTGGTAGATAATCATGTTAAAATTGAATTTATTGTTGTAATTTTATTGCAAGAGTCGATGAATTATCTGCAAATATAAATAAGCAAATAAAACGAATAAAAAATGTTTATTTTAAATCGAACGATTCGAAAGGTAGAAATATGAAAAACTTTGTAATTACAGAGACGGTGTTGTTATAGAAACTCTACTGATGCTAAAAGTAATTGAATTTTATTTTAATTGGAATTCGATTTACTTGAGAGACAATTTCAATCTTGAATATTTATTAATTGACTGCTGTTTTTGCGACCGAGACGATTGCTTTTATCATAGGTAAATTATATTTCTATGATTTTTTTTTATTATTTAGCAATACAAATATTTGCCCATAAAGTGCATCCTAGCATGCTTTATTAGATTCATTAAATACTCTTTTGCTGTTGGAAACTCAATTTTACTTATAAAACTAGAGGGTATTAAGCGATATTACTACCGTTTACGCTGTTTCAATAATCTTAACCTTCCCCATACTATGCATGTTCTGCAATGAGAATGTTTTGGCATAATACTTTTTCGAACATTCCGTATAATATACAAGAGGGCCCGCACGCAAGTACATCGTGACGTGCTTCAGGCTGTATCTGGACGCTAGTGCAAAAATATACAAATGTATCCTGTCATTCGATAAGCTAAATGTCGTATACATATTACAGGAGGGACGTCTTTATGCATTCATATCTTACTTTTTATTTATGGTGGGATGCGAGTGCTATGTTGATGTCTCTTTTACACGTTTTTCGTTAAATATAATATTTCTGTGTGTCGTTTTATAAATGGCGGTAAATGGCATAAGACGATGCGTTGTAGAATTTTAATTGTAGGTACTAGTTGACTAGTATCAGTTGTAAGTTATCAAACCTAGATTTAAAGATTCTTTTCAAGATTTTATATCCTTATTCCAAACGAATTAATGATACAAGTCTTTCAATTTTGAGCATTACTTAATCCTAGTTTTAACAAGGGCATTTATTTATAGCTAGGTTTAAATGCACCCCAACGAAAAATCATTTTAATGGAAACACTCAGATCATAACAGATGAGTAGCAGTATGACTTTCGAAATTGATATTGCTTGAATCACAATCCGCTTGGATGAACAGATAAACTCCAGTCACAATACTAACAAATTGATATCAATACCAACCCAATTACATGCGACATTATACAATAATTATGCAAATTACTAGAACGTTCTAATTTCACAACTAATATAAGTCATTCTCAATTAGCCAAGATAATCAAATACGATGTAATTAATTGAGTTAATGTAGTAAAGAACGATGTTAATTAACATTGATATCTTCGTTAATACGAATATCATGGAAAAGTTCTGTTTACGAGCGCAATTCTCATTGAGATATTTCTCTGAAATAACAATCCTTGGATGCTTAATCTTTGATAGTTATGAATCATATTCTTACTTCAAACTTACGTGAAAATTTCATAGCTTACTGCATTGCTTTTATATAATATAAGTTGAATAAATATGCGTAAATGTTGATACGAAAAGTGCCTTCACATGTATCGCACGTGACTAGTTTAAAAATTATCCCCTAGGAGTTTTCTATAACACAACAATTTTACAACTGCTATGCTTACAAACTCGTGTTTGTTGTCAACAGATACGTTCAGAATCGTAAACAATATATAAATAATATATGTACCCACTGCTGGGACATAGGCCTCCTATGAGGGCTCAGGCCATAATCCACCACGCTGGCCAAGTGCGGGTTGGCAGATGTCACATGTAGTCGAACTTTTCATTCTTGGACATGCCGGTTTCGTCATGATGTTTTTCTTCACCGTTTTAAGCAGTGATGATGTTATCCACATGTGCAGATAAATAGAAAAATCCATTTTTTTCTGCACGCTCGCCCGGTCTCGTACCCCGACTTATCGATTTTGAAGTACGAGGTTCTCACCACAGAGCCACCACTACTTTTTAATACATAAATAATAATATATATTAATTAACGATAGTGTAAAAAAGCGAAAATTTACTTTGTAGGTATGGATAACAAAAAAATTGTAGAATTTTTATATTAAATGAAAAAGTGCATAAAATGATTACCATTTACAGAAGATACCAAAGAGAAATCACGGCCAAATATAAATACAGCATAAATTTATATCAGAATTATATTAATAAATATGTAAGTTGATGTAATCTCTATGTGTGAAGCTTGAATATTTTACTTGCCCTAATCCTCGTGCGACGGTTTATGCTCAAAGACTATAATATACATTTAAATAATGCTCTAACGATGCTTATCTTATGTGTTTTAAGCTTTTAATTGTGAGCATCAACTATTTAAAATTTAAAACATGTTGATCTTTCGACTAACAAAGGGGCTTTACGTCCATGTCTTATTTTCATAAGTATTTTATGTGCATTTATGAATACAATGAATTAACATAGTTTATGGTTGTGAGAGATAATTACTAAGTTCTTATAATTTAATTGTGAGGTGAACATTCGTTTTTATAGTCTTTGGGGCATTTATGAAGTTCATGAAGGTTTTATACAATAAATTTATTTTATATGAGTAATTGGGGCTTTTGTATACTTCAAACAGATTACGTCTACTCTTATACTCCTATTAAAGTACCACTATACTTCGTTAATAATTCTTCAACTTCCATATGATAACTCATGAAGAACCAGTCATATGTATATAGATAGTCCGTTATATACCTACTATTTATTTGGCTTAGAAATCTCAATTGGAACATGCATCGTGTGAAATCTATATAAACTAAACCCATCTACAACGGGAAAGCAACACGAACATATTCTGTACATATAAAACGTTTTTTAATACAGGACTATCTTTTTAAATAATCAAAATGCAAACCAAACAACGTGACATTGCCAAGCGCAGTAACAAATAATATTATCGTCAAACCAGTAGCAGTCCATATTTACCGTCCACATGTAATAAGCTCGGTCATTTACTTAAATACTTTAGAATAAACTTAATAAGCTCACATGTCACATTAGTTAAATAAAAGAACCTTAACTTTTGCTTATCTCCGAGTCAGTCATCAACGAAAATATTTACCGAATCCAAAATTACGGGTACTTCAAGACACACGTCAGATAAGAGGCAGATTAAAGCTAATTAACCGGCTCTATGTTGTTTCATTAAATTCATATAATTTAAGTTGATAGAAACGAGTTTCGTGGAGATTTACTCGCTTGTTACATTAATAATTAGGTGATTTGTCTTCATTTTAATCCTTTGATTTGTTTTGGGACTGATGGAATCAATTTGTTCGGTGGTTCCGCTGGAGGAAAGGTAAATTCGACTTCAAATATTTTAGTTGAATTTCGATGTAATAATGTAACAAGAAACTTATCAACGGTATTGTTAATATTACTAATAAAAAAAATACCTTATAACATGGTACCTGGAAGATATCACTTCTAAGTGATAAGGCCTTCAACAATTTGTACACTTTCTTTTGCAACCAAATTATTTTGTAAGTTTTCTTCCTTGTACAATCTTGTGGAAGAGTTATATAAATAAATAAATTTACAAACCAGTATATTAATAAAGAATCACTAATGAAACAAAAGTTCAAAAATGGTAGAAAGTCATAGAAAGATAAAAGGTGGTCGACAAGATTTGGTCGTAACATTTTTTTTTAACTCCAGACGGACGACCACGGAGTATAAGTTTTACGTACTTGCGTATATGTGTGTGTGTGTGTGCGCGTTTGATGTAGCATAGGTCATGAACGCATGATGAACCGATTTTGATTTTGAGAAATTTGTAAGTTAACCCGCGTCTTTTTGCGAAATCGTAGCAGTGTCTAGCCACACGTTCACCCATGGTTATGCCTCGACAATCGAATTTCTTCTACTCTTTCGGTTTCTGTGTGCCTATGCGATTTTTAACTTTCTATAAAAAGGTGAATATATATTTTTTTTTACTTGATAATGAAATATTTCTAATTAAAAGTAAAATGCCATAGAAATAGTGTACGTGTTACTTGCGCGTATAAACCTCTACCGAAAAACGAAAGTCAAAACTCGTCGTGCACCGGTTTCATCTTAAGAATTAAGTCTCTTAAAAAGACACATAATCTTTAATTTATAACCCATGAAAAATCTATTGAATGTATAAAAAACACGATGTTTTCGAAAATTCAGCAGTAGTAGCTAATTAATTAAATGCCACCTACAAAGTTAGCGCTAAGCGGATTAGAGACAAAAATCAGCGGGCGGGCCTTGACTGGCCTTATATCGGGTAAGTGTCAACATGATTATTTATTCCAACGTATAGTAATGATTCTTAGGAGTTTTTGTGTATTAAATTTGAGTTTTAGTGTGCGGTTTTGTTGTATCCAAATAAGGAATAGGTTGTTTTTATGCTTCATTACATCAGACTTTTAGTAATAGATTTTAATTATGTGGAAATGACTGAGTTATGATTAAATATATCTGATTAATAATATCAATAGAAGGTAATGAGACATTATGCATTTTTCACTAAATATTAGGTTGATTTTTTTAGTTATATTTGTATCAAAAGGCAGATAAATCTATACTTATATTATAAAGCTGAACAGTTTGTCTATTTGAACGCACTAATCTCAGGAATTTATTCGACTTGAAAAATTCTTTCAGTGTTAGACAGCCCATTTTTTGAGGAAGGCTATAGGCTATATATGTACTACGGGCGAAACCGGGGCTGACCACTAGTATATTATACGACTGAATTTTTATAGACCTCAATATCATTTAAAATCAAATTGAACGTAAAAAAAAACAAAAAACACTCTGCAATTAAAATTGATTCCCATATAAATAAAAACGGTTGGGCATTCCCTATACAGGGAAGTAATTTGCAAATGTCAAGCTAGGGGGGACTGTAATCAAGTATAGGTAACCGGTAATGAATTAACGACATTGCATTCGGAACCGTCAGCTGTCTGCCGTTGGAGACACAGCAGTGTTTATGGCACGTGGACATAGCTATATGTAGATAAATATGAATATCATTGCTGTATAGAAATAACATATTTGAAGTCAGAATATTGTCATTTGTAGAATAATTTAATAATTACATTTATCTGTTTTTCTTATACAAAAGCGGACAAAGGAACTAGTGGTTCGCCCAGAAGCGAGCGATCACCACTGCCCATGAGCCGTTACAAGAACCCTTGTGAAGGCGTTTTGTTCTTGCTACCGAATGGTGGACCCGCTTTTAGGCGTTGATTGTCTATTTGCTAAGTGAAGAAATTAGTTATAATTAGTTTTACAATGAGATACTGAAGTATCTGTAATAACTTTAATATTTAGTTTATATATGCATTTTTATGCTTTGTTCACATTTATTGCTGTGATTATTAATTATTTTTTAACGTAAGCTTTCTTTTAAATGAATACCGAGAATAAGGAGAACATCTATTGTCACTGCGAGGAGTTTGTTCACCATTATCATGAACGCATCCCCGTCTAGCAGCAGAGCTTCCTAATTTGCTTACAAAAGGAGCATAAATATTTCATTTGACTCTTCATCTTACCTAGTTTATAAACCCTACACGTCTCCACGTACCTACAGATCACAATATAAATCCGCGCTCGCGTATAAATACTTTCAACAAAACGAAACAATTCGCGGGAACAAACTAACGAAGGCTGTTAGAGTAACAATATTCGTGTCTCGCACACAACAGTACACCGGATTGTTCTTAAGTACGTGGGTTTTATGTAAATAGCCGTTCTAGCCGCGGGGTATATGCTGATATTAAAAAAACCTTTGTTGCGCGGACATCTCATCTAGCTGTGACATGTACTATGGTTATGATTAAAACCTGGACAGATTTTAATATGTCAAGCTTTTGATATGTTTTGGAGGATGCTAAATGTTGGGTTACAGCTTGTTACAGTAACCTATTGTAACTATTTCTCATGGAACTGTGCTGTTTTTGTACGGTATTCTGGGGGAATTGAGTATTTCGGTTCTTTTATTATTGAAAGTACGTAATAACTGTATTTTTATAACAAAACTCTCAATTTTTATGCTGTAATATCACAGAGATGGCGACGACGCTTGTCAAAATTCTAAAAATAACAGGAAAAAATACGATTGTAAAAGCAAATGACACACTAAAATGAAGAAAAGTGGAGAAGGCCTCAACTCCGAGGTGCTCAATAAATAACATATAAAAAGTCATTTGTGGAATTTATGACTAACTGCTACAATTTATTTTGTTTTATATCCATCTATAAACTAGTACTCGATAATAGTTAGTTTGTTACCTGAATTTTTATTAAGAAAGTACAAGGCTTTTTAAATATTATTTTATTTATATTTATTTATTTATTTATTTTATTTATTTTTAAAAAGGTACCTTACAGCTAAACATACAATAAATAGTTCCTTTTACAAATATGTACGCCAATAACAAGGTACACCATTAACTATTCAATACAGTGTGTGAACAAAACGAAAAAACAATAAACAACTAAAATAAAAGAAATCGAAAAATAAGGTTCCAAGTGGAGATTCAGACATACCCGATATAACTGCAGTATAAGTGAGTGTGAGTGAGTAAGTTTGTGTTGAGTGAGTTAGTGTGTGTGTGTGAGTGCGTAAGTGAGTATACGTATGTATGTGTAGTGATTCTGTGTTTTTTATATTTCCTGACGGATCAGCTGTAATAAAACTTTTTTAAACTTAGTGCGAGATAATTGGAAAGGATCCGCCGAAGAGAATTTATTATTATAATTATTAGGAAGTCTCAGAAAGGGTGAGTGTTTAAGATAATTTGTGGATGTTACCTGCACATTGAAGAGAGGTGTGTGGCGAGTACGCTGCAGTGGCACACGATACTGTATAAATTCTAATGCTTTGGGAAAATCAAAGTTAGTATTCACGATATCGTACAATAACATAGCGTCAATTATATCTCTACGATCCTCCAAAGTATTTATTTTATAATGTGAACAAGCTTGTGAGTAAGTCAAGTCATATTGTTTTGTTTTATAGTTCACTTTATTTACAAATACTTTCTGAAGCTTTTCCAATTTTGCAATATGACATTTGTGACTAGGTCGCCAGATGACACTTGCGAACTCTAGAATACTTCGTACATATGCAAAGTACAAAACTTTCAAACATGTTAGGTCATCGAAGGGTTCCGCTTGTCTTAAAACAAATCCTAAATTTTTATAAGCTTTTTGGCATATTGAATCAATGTGCATGCGGTAATTAAGTTTGTCATCTAGGATCACACCGAGGTCCCTTACTGACGTAACTGATGGAATAATCTCATTACTAATCTTGTAGTCAAAATATATATTTTTTATTTTCCGAGAAAAAGTAATTTTTTGGCACTTATTTATGTTTACTGATATTTTATTTGCTTTATAATAGTTGCTTAGCCTATTGAGATCATCCTGAAGTAATATCATAGCGTAAAGATTTCGCTAATATGTTGATGTTCAATTTAATCATTCTTGAATGAAATTATAGAAATACTGAAGGAATAGAGAGATAAAGAAGCGTCTTTGGCTCTCTGACTTGCAAAGCCTTAGAAGTTTCTAGTAATATAATGTTAAGTATTAAACAAATTTCAATATTATTCCACAATAACTACTGTTACGTGCATTACGATCATGTTCTTTAGAAAGTCTAGAACATTTAGTCATTTATAGAAATACTCTCGTGGAATAAATGGGCCGTAAAAGCAATATTGACAAAGCATTTCACCTAATGCGGAAAATATGCAAAACCTCGTCCTAACAAACTAGATATTGAGCCAATGTGTGGTCTTTATAAAATAAATATTATGAAATCTGTCACGAAGAAAATTGTGAATGTATTTTAAATGCTTTCATTCCAGGCTCAAATATAAATAATTGTATAGCTGGGTCTGATTGTAAAATATTGTAAGTGAATCGAAAGAGAAGCGAAACGTGTACTTACACGATTCACTTCTCTTTAGCATAAAAAAAGCGAGGGAAGTGTAAATATAGGTATACTTTTTTCATACTTAAAATCTCATTGATTCTAATATGAGAATCAAGTTTGATATTAGAATCGAGATTTAAATATGCTCAAACCCGCGTTGTTTTCATACAATACTAACAGAAGTGTATACAAACAGTCACAGTACTGATAAAAACCAAAGTTCGTTTCTGTACATTTATTGCTTTCCACGTTGAAACAGTTCCATACTTTTATACATGTATTGGTAAGATATATTTTAATTAAAAGCAAGGATACCTCTTTTTACTTCACCTAAAAATAAACATGGTATTTTACTAGCGACTGCTCGTTAAGTTCGGGGTAGTTTTATTGATGTTATCATACACAGAATCCTCCGTCCTCTTAAATCATTTTATCTATTAAAAAAATCATCAAAACAAAGACTTAAGCATACATAGGGCCATAGTTATATAGGTACAGACAGAGAAAGCGACTTTGTTTTATGCTATGTTATGTTTTCTTTATTCGAACTGCAAGGGACTAGAGCATGCTTCCTGAGTCTGTGGTCCCTGACGGGTATAATCTGGGGATCTTCAAAAGTAGAGTGTACAGGTACCTCCTAGTCAAGCGCTTCCCTATCACACAATAAAAAAAATGGTATGTAGTGATTTTATGAAGTGTACTAGAAATTCGTTATCTACTGCAGAACCTTATTTTCACCTAATTCAATAAAACAATAAAAACAACAAATTGTGCTTACTCCGGTATCGCGTCACAATCTTCACGGAGTTGAGCGAATCTTTTGTCCAACAAAAGTGCAAGATTTACAGCAGTTTTACCGATGCTAATTTTAAAATTAACTTCGTGTAATTCAACAAACGTGCCTCGAATCGGACCACCGTCGTAGTAACGACGCGTGCTTTATTCGAAACACTCATTTGTTATTTCAGATATCCTTTTAAACACTTTGAATTTCCATATGCTTAAGATTTCTGCTTATTTGGCATGTTTTGTGGGTGTAGATTTACTGATAGCACTGACTGATTTTATAAACAATTTTTTAACATGCAATTAGTAATTAAATGATAATTAATATGTTGGGTTTAGGAAAAGATATAATCATTATATGTAATGATGTGAGTGTTTCTTTTAACAACATAGAAGAAGGTGATAAATTATAACCGTTATAAATAAAACGGTCAAGGACGCTTGAAACCATTATATTATAGAATATCCTATATTTTCTTCCATTTGGACGTGTCATCTTAATATCTCCTTCTGTAGCCATCTGTGACCAAAAAACATTATAATCTTGTCCAATACTGAATGGTATAATTAAGTCGTTGTCTAAGGTTATACAATGAGATTTCAGATTCAGAAATTAAGCTTGATTATAATTGCATTATATACATAACATACTTTATTATTATACAGTTAATTTAATGCTATAATATTATTATACT
The DNA here is from genome assembly GCF_012273895.1 of Zerene cesonia. Lineage (NCBI taxonomy): Eukaryota > Metazoa > Arthropoda > Insecta > Lepidoptera > Pieridae > Zerene > Zerene cesonia. The sequence continues at coordinate 7,001,291 of NC_052119.1, forward strand.
TTTAATTGTTTTTATTGAATCATGTGACTGTTGTAAGGCTATTACATTTTTTTATTCGAAAAACTATTATAATAATTATCATGTATGTCTGTAAGAACCCTTGCTCCCTTTTTGTTCGAAATCATCTGTCGTTGGACCTTCATACTACGTTTTTGCATAATTAAGGCCTATAACTAAATTAGTACTGCGATCTGAGTTGCAATTTTCACTGCAATTCATTTCCTCATCGAAACGAATTCAAATTGACTATAATTACACATTATTATCTTAAGTGTTAGTAATTCGTTTTGTATAGAGCCAGGTATGGCTATACATTGTGTTCATAACTGTAAAGGAAATGTTTGTTAATAAATAAATTAAAACATCGATATTTCGTCGTATTTTTCATATTAAAATACAACTGAAAGATAACTGCAAAGTAGTAGTACATAGTAAGTACATACTGTATTATTATAACTGTTTTAAAATCTTTATTTACAATTATTAAAATTTAAAATAATTGTGAACTGGCGTAGTCAGAATCGCTTTTAAGATTGATCACACCCCAACGCCGTCGGTGTAAAGTACAACGATTAGTCTATATTCATATTTATGTACGTAGTAGCTGCGCCCCGCGGTTTCGCTGGGAGATACAATATTGGGATAAATATTTGTTTATGTGTTATTACAGTTGTCCAGCTATCTACGTACCAAATTTCATTGCAATCGGTTCAGTAGTTTTTGTGTGAAGGAGTAACAAACACACACATCCTTACACACTTTCGCATTTATAATATTAGTAGGTTAGGAAGTAGGACTAGGATTGACAACTTGTTATTCAATAATGTACAAATTTAGAAATAAACATAATTACTTTCAGTTTAAGCCCATCTAGCACAGTTATGTATCGGGCTACGTCTAGATTGTTCTATCTAAGCGTAGGTCTCAATTTTCCTATACCGGTCATATATACAGGCTCGGAAGCCCGATTTAATTATAGTCAACCGTTATAACGCACTATCGTCTTAGATGGTATTAATCACTGGTAACGTTGATTTATGTGATAATACTGCGATACTATCTATCTTGTTATTAAGACGCTTCTCGGTTCAATAGTGCTTTCAAATATCGGCGTATATTTCATGCGTCCTATACAGATTATTGCCATTTAAGTATTTCATTGAATCATGTATGTATTTGTCGAACCTGTATATGTTGCTATAAGAAAATATAATGCGTTAAAATGAAACAGGCTGTTACGGCTCCCATATTTTCGACTTGAATAAGAATTTAACGGTCACATATTCATTACATTCACGATTAGAGTGAAGTCCCGTGTCCTCTACTGGGGTATGGGGCAGATGATGTTCACCTGTTTCATTGATCGATTTTCTTTACGGACAAGTAGGTGATCAGCGTTCTGTGTCCTGCCAGACCGTGACATTTTTTTTTTACGCGTCCCCATCGGGAATTGAACCCAGGACCCCCGGTTCTACGCTCACGCGTTAACCACTGTGCCAAGGGGGCGGTCATACATTCACGATTACATTCTTGGGATTGCAGTCGTCTAAATAATGGTTTGCTTAATCGGTACTATAATGTGTAAAACTTTATTTAGGAGTGATCGGCTGTTTTGGGTGAGATAGAAACAATTACATCTTCTACTTTACAAACCTGCGTTTCACCCAAGAACAGCCGATCCCTTCTAAAGAAATTTTTATTATATGTACAACAATATAATACGTATTTGTTACCAAATCAGTATTTAATTAGCAATCAACAATTATTCTAAGTTGCTTAATGCCCTGGGTTTTATTTATGAATATTGGTATCGTGAACGATATATCAACTGCGTTCAATTTCAATTAGATTAGCCGACAGATAGACGTGAAATATAATTTCTTTTGAACTGAGTACGAAGATTGCTTAGGTAATAAAATATAAATATTTAAAACAATTATATACTCGTTCGATGATTTGCATTCAATTAAATAACTCACTTGTTTACTCAAGATTAAAAAAAAAACTTTGTGTGGAATGCGATACTAGTGGGTAAATAAAGCTTAGAAGAAGTAAATTTTGTTACTAAATTCAGTTACGAAACATTTTGAAAACATTCTGTATACTAAAACATATAAAAATGTCCATACGTACGTATATTTTACAAGCACGGTTGACCTCAAAATATTCCTTTGTGTTGCCAGCAAAACTTTCAATCTAAATATAAAAGGCATGCAAATATACATAATTATGCATCCCTCCTAAGTGAAACATGTCCTTTAAATCGCGCAAAAGCAAAATGATTTTCCTCGTAATAACATTGCCATAGCAAAGAGAGGTAAAGGTACCGAAGCAACCTGTTCAGATAATAAGCACATTGGTGGACCATTACGATGTTTGTTTTGCATTCGCTCTGGAAACCGACGATTAAGAAAAGCAAGATAGCACTGTTTACTTGAATGTATTATGGGTATTTTTAAGGTAATGGTATCATTCGATGAAGCGAGATTATAAAAATCTGCATCAATAAAAAACCACGCTTTGATTATACAATCCTGGCAGTCCTAATCAGAAAAATAAGAAAAACTCGTATTACTATCGATCCTTGATAAGTGTGCAAAGTTTCAATTAAATCTGTCAGTTTAAAGTGGGTAAAAATTGTTAATACCTATACCTATTTATTTTTTCCCCCATAATATATCAATGGGATTCTTTTTCCGTTGAATTTTATCGCCATATTTATTCTTACACAATATTATTATATCAGCGAAAATGTGCTTGTCTAGAAAATTATAATTGAATTAGGCTCATGTACCCGACCGGCTAGTTTCACGGAATTACGCTGCCATCAAACCTTTATTATAAGTGCATCATTATAAACATTAAATATATTACACTTAATGCAACTTCATTCATCCGTTATGTTGACTAACTTTCAAAGGGAAAATTTATAGTAATTCGGATTAAAGAAGGTTAAAAGACAAATAAAACACGTAAACACTTTTTGGAACTTTGACAACATGAAGCTTGACTGCCAGTACCTTTGCTACTGGCAAAATTGCTTAAGCCAATGAAGTTTTTGTTCGCTTTTATCATTAGACAAATAACGGGTGAGCTTACAATATTGACACGAATGACTTGGAGAATTTTAATGATTTATCTTGGTATATAATCAGTTACTTTGGAGTTATTAAATTACGGTATTGGATACAATAAAAAGTGCTTATCATGGCCTCGATGTTTCGATTGGTTTTGAGTTTTTTTTAATCTTGAGGTAATAATTTTCTATGCTATAATAGATTGGAAAATTTGAAACACACCACCACGAATTATGTGCAATGGTTTTACGGTAAAACACTTATAAGGTACATAATGCCCAAATAGAAACCATCTAGTATTCATTCTTGATTTCCGACCGTAGTAAAAGCATTGCCGCTTATTTAGTATTCTTTGATAGTGCATTCACCAACTAATAGTAACTTTTCTATATAATGTCATGTTTCAACCCGCATACGCACATAAAACTGTAATGAATTGAATAAAAACTTACATAAAAGTGTCGAAGGTTCTGTAAAATGGGAATTTACGGGCAGATCGTGCAAATGAGCGGCTGAAATAAATCCTTTGAATCGAATGGTTGATGAGATAAGTCGATAGTTTGTGGCCTGTTTTATGTAGTATTTATTGCAGATGTAATATAATTAAAGGCTATTCGCCATTTGATAAGAGGGAAGTTCTCTTGCGAGATTGGCAGGTCATGTTGATATCGTTTCCTATCCTCTTATTGGCTAGGACGAAGGAGGAGAGGAGAGAGGATTATTAAGAATAATTTACAATAATATCTACTTTAATATATGGGGATTTTTTTTATAAATAAGTTTCAATCTTTTTGTGGCATGTCATAGAAAATATTATACGCTCGATGAATGTGCTTTATTGTGAAACTGTTTGTGTAAATCTTCGAAAAATTTTTATCATTCCTTCGGGTGTTCCTTAACCACATTTCTCATAACAACCTTTTATGAGTATTGAACATTTCATAAAAAAAATTCGTCGAGTGAAACTTGATTGATCATGGTCCTCTAGATTTTTACATTGAAGTGTCGTATATCACTTTATCAAACTGCATTTCCATCGAATTTTATTGAATTCAGTCCAGTGGTTTAGGTGTGAAAAAGTCTCTTTTTCACACCACATTTTTCAGACAGAGCGGCAGACACTTTCTTATTTATAATATTAATAGGGATTAGTTTACTTCTTTTATGTAGCCACGATGAACATGTGTAATTAATACTAGCTTCCTCTCAAGCACACACGCAACAGTGATAAATAAATTTGACACCAAATGCACATATGCTGGTAAACGGTAGTTAAATCGATAGTTTATGGATCAGTTACGTTAACCTTGTACAAGTTTATTGGCTTACAACATGCGATACGATAATTCAATAAATTCACTATCGAATACCCTATCTTTTTTCATACAGTGTTTATGTGTGTTGCCTTGGAAGTTTTTGTTTGTATCTAAATGTGGTATACATGAATATTGATCATAAAAATACTATTGAATTTAAATTGAAAACTAAACAATCTTTTAGCCTTATACTATAAGACGAAAATATAGCATGAGGCAGAAATTATGTAGGAAATGTGTTAAAGATGTAAGAATCTATATTTACAGATAAGTACGCTTCAAAGAAAGCAGGTTCGACGTTATTTGTGAAAATTTGCAGCTTTCCCACTACTTTTACAACGATAATATCCCCGAAGCGCTCAATGTAAAATAAATAATATAATGAATAAATTTATAATATGTATATAGCACCATTTACAATATATTATATAAATTACCTCTCATCCTGAATAGTATTACCGTTAGGGTCAAGATACATGATTTGGGCTCAGCCTAGCATACCCTTGTTAATTTAATTCAAACATAGCATCTGCCTGCCAAACAGATGTCTTCGATATATAATATATGCAATGAATGGAGGTGTGAAATATATATAATCATTTATCCCATAGATAACATTGGAATTTATAGCACTGTTAAATAAAAAGTTTTATTTCAACTTAACTGCTTTAGTAAAATATAACGGTTTTATACGATTATCATAATACAATTAAATTATTGGTTTTAAACATCAATTAATATAAAAAAGATATTCCAGAAGTAAGGATTAGACAGATTTTATAAAATAATAGATTGATCAATATTAAAAATACTTAATAAATTCTACTTGGGTACAATATCTTATTATTCATAAATTACGTGTCACATTGTTTGTCCGCGATGAACTCCTCAACTACACAACCAATTTAAATCAAATTTGCGCACCATGTGCAGTTTAATGCAACTTAAACGATAGGATAGTTTTTATTATTTCAAATACGATCGATTGTAAACCTTACGCCTCTCCAAATGGATTGCCGACTTAAAATTAGAAAGGGATTAAGAAAGTATAGACGAGAGGGATAGAGGAAAGCACTGGGAAGGGTAAGGAAAAGGATACGGGCCTCCGACTCCCTCACGGCTTCCGCATGCTATTTCACGCCTGTCTTCTGTGGGGCTGTGGTACTTCCCCGGTGCGAGCTGGCCTATTTCGGACCGAAGCTCGACCACATATAAAATTGTTAATATCGCATTAAATTGATATCTTCTAATGTTCAATAATCATCCTACTCTTCTATATAATATTGAAATGCAACAAAAACGTGATTCAAAATATCTGAACAGTTAACGGATCAAGTCAAGTTTATTTATTTAGTCGTGCCATTGTAAACACGTTTACCCACCGCATGATAGCACAAAGCAGCACGCACTTTAAGCGAACGTTGAAAAATCAATTTTCTCCCAAGACACAGTAATTGCAAGTCGGTTGAGTCTTGACGCAAATTGCGGATTGCAGCTGGCCAACACGGGCAAGCTATTTACATTGCACGACGGAAAAAATCATCAAAGTCGACGTTCACAAGGCGTATCGTGGCGTTTCTTCTCTTTTTCGAATTGAGTTATTATATGCGGATAATAGAAGGCTGTTTTAATGCAAGTCGGATGATATGCGATTTAAGTACGTATGCTATTTCAGTTAAATGTCTTTTTTCTTTATATTAGATTTATTTGTGTTGTTTTTTTAATTTAGCTTATATGTAATCATAGTTATATAGAAGGAGGTGGGATTAAGTGCAACACTAAACGAACTAAAAGATACATAAGAACGCATGAAATAATTATTTTAAGAAAAATAATGCAGCTTTATTTAAAACATAAATTGTACATCTATGTGGGTCCATTGCAAAGAGTTACTAATAATATAAACGTGATATGGTATCTATAAAAAGTAATTTTCCTGCCTTAGCAAGGTTACTTTTAAAATTACAACTATCTGACTCGGAAAACGACTGAATGGAATTCCTTTATATTACATTTATTGCTCATAACAATCCACACGCTATAATAACAAAATGAAAATTATACCTTAGCTATAATATCCAATCGCACTTGTAATATCAGAAATCTATACGTTCACCCGTCTGAAGCATACAATAGGATATTAAAACAGCAAGAAGACATCATGACCGCCTACCAAGGATAGTATAGTGGTGAACGCATGTACGTAGAACCGTGGGCTCCTGGGTTCGATTAACGGTGGAGACAAAACAAGCGTTTTGTTCTAGTAGGACACGGAAACCTGATCATCTACTTGTCTCTAAAGAAAATCGATTAGTTAAACAGATGTAAAATGCATCTGCCCCATACCCCACAGGGGGATACGGGACTACACAAGAAGACATCTTACAATACAGAGGAGTAACTTAAATCCCAATGACCTATATTTTAGCTCTTAGCTGCACTTTACAATAGTTTTAATGTAAAAGTTCATCGCCTTTCGTGTCTAGAGACAATAGAATCTCCTTTGCGAGTGTACGAATGGAGAATGGAGAACAATTGGGATAATCGACATTCCTTGATTGATTTATTAATCGTTTCTATTCATACCCTGTGATATGAAGATGAGGTCATATATTATTTCTGCGCTAGCATTGAATAAAAAGTCGGTGCATTATAGATATTAAAGGTATGTAAATCTATAATTAACGTTACAATTTACTATGTTTAATCAATTGAGTATACGCTATACAGCCTTTGAATGTATCTTTATCATCAGTGTTTGTAATGAAACTCCTAAACGGATCGAAATCGGACAAGATTTCTATGAGAAAATATGTTGTAAAGATTCAGTACACCAAAGTTGAAATATTAGACAATTGAATTTTTTTTTAAAGATTTTTCAAGACTCCACTATCAATATTAATTTATAATCCATATCCAATATCACATTCATAACAACGACACGATATTTTAATTCGTTTTCAAGTTTTGGCGCCATAAATAACGCGTTGTCGAGACAATTTCAGAGGCAATATTTCAAAAGCAGCAATTGAGTTGTCGCTGATACGGTTTATGAATATTGTGAGCACGTCGTGGTATATAGGCAATTCTTATATGATTTTGATCTTCTGATTTAATGGAAATGGTAAGTGCGATATGTGATGTCATCTGTGTTGATATTTTATACGTATACGTGGATTATTAACTATGTACGCCATCCTCATTTACTATATTATATCTTACTTCGGTCCGCCCCGGCTTCGCCCATATATAGCTTATAGCCTTCCTCAATATATAGGCTATCTATAACTGAAAGAATTTTTCCAATCGAACCAAAGTAGTCCCTAAATTAGCGCGTTCAAACAAACAAACAAACTCTTCAGCTTTATAATATTAAGTATAGATTTAACCTATGTTACATGTGCGATCTGTTGATGTACCTGGCAATAAATTAATAAATAAAATAATTATAATATTACTACATACCATAATACAAAGTCCCTTTCCCTGTCTATACCTATGCACCAATGTATGCTTAAATCTTTAAAATTACGCAACGGATTTTGAATGGTTTTTTAATAGATATAATGATTTAAGAGGAAGGTTTATATGTATAGTAATATCTATTAATCTACTTCGAATTTAAAATATGCAAAATCGCGAGCAGCAGCTAGTATTCATATCCTCGAAGGCGCCAGCGACGGCTTAGAGAAAGGGCCGTCATCATGTTGATTACGTAGTATAGTACGGGTCCATATAGTCGGTGTATTAAAAGTTAACACTTCGCTCTTATATTGCAAAGGATCAGAACTTTACTTAATCTATAAACAATAATACAAACTAGCTAACTACAATTTCCACTGAACCAGCCGATAGTTTCGTTTAGGTGAAGTGACCAAGACCACGTGTTTAAAAGAAGTGAGTGTTCGTCTGAGTTTACTTTCCAAAAAATAAATACATGAACTTTGTTTGAGTCAATTTTATTCAACGTTGTCTGAGAGATATTGTGGCGGAGAAATATGGCCGCCTTTTATTTAAAATTTCTATTCAATTAGGTATTCTGTAATCTTTATTATTTTTCTATAATAAAATATAATAAGCTAAATAAATAAATGCGTCATGGTGAATTTCTTGCTATTTATTACGGTAAATTGAATAAATAGCGGTAAAGATATACTGTATGTATACCCATAGAAATATACAAGGACTAAGATACTTATTTTATTCTTAAAAACCAACATTCTTTTAAGTTTTATGTCATAGTGGGCAAATGAGCCTGTGGTTCGCCTGATCGTAAGCGATCACCACCACCCTTGAATGTTGAGAGAGTTGTGAATGCGTTAGTTAAGGGATAAGGAAGGATTGACGACAGGAAAAAAGGAATGGTTTGGGAAGGGTGAGGAATAGGAGACGGGCCAATATTTAAGTTTCATTACAATATTCAACGATTTGTATTAAAAAAAAACTTAACTTTTTACCAATCTCATTCTGTACAGGTAATGCTAGTTCATACAAAAAAAGATGTAATACGCCCACTGAAACGACAATTAGTACTTAGGTACGTCGAATGTTTTCTAACATAACTTTATACAATTCGCGTAACAACAGTAGCTAGATGGTTGTGGTAAGAGCGGGTGATAAATAAAAAAGTTAAACTGTCGCTAACAAGAATACAGCGGTTCTGTGGTCGTCGAGATAATGTCGGACCACAAGACGGCACGGGTAATAAGGCATGCTGTAAATGCGTCATAACTTGGACTATTTAACCGGCTGTCAAAAGGAGCATTGTGTTTTACAAGTGTATGTATGTATATATTGATAGATAGATTTTAGCACGATCAACGGTTCTAACATTAGGTTGAAACTATGTTAAAAATAAAGTATTGAACCTACTATTTTCTTGAAATGTAGGTGTGTATTTAATAATAATAATAATAATAAAGCTTATTTATTCCGTGTAAAAGAAAACAAATAAGTATTTACATTGCAAATGTTTTG
>NC_052119.1:7011660-7040541 GCF_012273895.1 Zerene cesonia
TATAGAGTTGTGCAAGATATGAAATGAGTACTGGTGCACCTATTTTTAAAGCTTCATTGGTTATATTGTCTGGCCCCGGACTTTTCTCAAATTTTAGTTTTTTGATATGTATTAAGACCTCGTCCTCACCAATTAATTCATATTCGGTATCTTCTTTATGTTTCGTACTTATTCCAATTTCCTGTCTACTGTGGTCTATTTCTTCTGGTTTCTTATATAAATCTCTATAAAACAAAGTTGCGTAGTTGATAATGTCCTGACGTGTTTTAGTTGTTTCTTGCTTTTTATTTAGTTTCGGTATCCAATCTTTATGCATAGTAAGTTCTTTGTTAGCTCTCTTGATACTTCTGAAGTCGTTTAGATTTTTCTCTATAATTTTGCTTCTATGGTTTCTGTAATCCTTTGCTATTTTTTTACTTGATAACTTAAACAAGTCTTTGAGTTCTTCTTTCATTTCTTTAGTTTTGATTTTTGTTTTTAATAATTCTGTGCGCCTGTTTAATAAGTTTATTGTTGATTTGCTTAATATACTAATTTTATCATCTCTGTTTTTAATTGAAGGTTTTTTAAAACTTGTTGAGATTATGTTTTCTAATTTGTCGTAAAAAGATTGTATATTTTTTGTATCATTGTCTAGGTTTATTTTGTTATCTAAATTATGTTTAAGTAAATTTAAGTATGCTGATTTTTCCTGGTCTGTCGAAGGTAACTTATGTTTTGGCCTAAAAGTTTTTCTGCTCAATTTTGGTATTTTTATTGAGAGATATGCTCTCACTAATCTGTGATCTGATGGATAGGACACGTTATTCAGTACTTCTACATTTTTTATCAGTTTTGGTTTATTGCACATAATAAAATCAATTTCGTTTTTCGTTCTATGGTCTGGCGACAGCCAGGTCCATCTCCGATTGGATCTCTTTTTAAAGTATGTGTTCATTATGAACAGTTTTTGTTCGCAAGCATATTGAATTAATCTTTCACCTCTAACATTCCTTCTTCCATATCCAAATTTACCCATTACAAAATTTTCATAACTGGATGGTTGTCCTATTTGAGCGTTGAAATCTCCCATAACTAATACGGTTGATCCTTTAGTTTCCTGGGCCTTCCTAAGATCTTCGTAGAATTCATCAACCTCTTCTTCGCTCGCTTGTTCGGTAGGTGCGTAAGCTTGAATGAGTGTAAGTAATTGTTCGTTTAGATTAAGTTGTAGTACAGCTACTCTTTCGGATATTCCACTATAATTTACTATGTAGTTGTGTATTTACTTTATTATAATTATAATAATTCTTGCTGCTCCCCGCGATTTCACCCGCGTAAGTCTGTATCCCGTAGGAATATCGAGATAAAAAGTTGCCTATATGTTATTCCAGTTGTCCAAGTGTCTACGTACCAAATTTCATTGCAATCGGTTCAGTAGTTTTTGCGTGAAGCAGCAACGAACACACACACATCCTTACAAACTTTCGCATTTATAACATTAGTAGGATTTCCAGTATTTTTATATTTGCAATAGATATGTGTCGGAAAATATTGTTATTGGTGTTAAATAATTCAGCTTGGTGACATCAATTATCGCCATATCGTTGAAATGTAACAGTTTTTCTCCTTATGAATTTACATTCCCACCGTGAAGCATATCGCTCTTATTACCAAAGCTATAATTACGCAAATTGCGTAATAGCAGCCTGTCAGCGTGTAATATGTAACCGTTTCAATGCGATTTGTAAGGCTCAGTAATAATAAAGTGAAGTTCTTTAGGGCGATTTAACTCAATATATCGGTAAATTTACATGAAGTATACTTTTTATGTAGGTATTATCTATTGTGCTAGTTTTTCGCCCGTGGCTTCGCTCGCGTGTCAAAGAAAACTATAAGGAGCTCCGGGGTTTGTCGGGATGAAAACTATTTTATGTCTCAAATCTCAAACTATCTGTACAAAATTTCATCATAATTGGTTCATTGGTGCCAGCGTGAAGAAGAGACAGACATACAGACAGAGTGACTTTATTTGTATTGTAATTGTTTGGCTCCGCCCGGATCAAGATTCCTGTTTTATCCAAATGGAGCATTTACTCGGGATAAAAAGTATCCTATCAACCGTCAGCCCTGGCTATATACTAAGTTTCATCAAAATCCGTTCAGTAGTTTCAGCGTGATTGACGGACAAACATCCAAAGAAACAAACTTTCACATTTATAATATTAGTGTCCGCTTATTCAAAGACTCAAGGAAATTATTATTGAAATAACGTAACGAAAATCGGAGCAAATATTGAATTGTAGACCACACATGTTTTTCTAACCAATAAATAGTGTTTTTCTCATAATAATGCAAGGGAGAATTACTTTCTTTTTGCCTTATTCCTTGTATATTCTATGGAAAAAGGTCGTGAAATTTTTTTTTTTATTTTAGGTCAATGTATTTGATTAAATTGTATCAGTAACTGCTTGGCACTGGTGCTTGGATGAAATTGCTATTGAGCAAAAGATGCATATATGCCTAATTGCGCGCGGCACATAGCGATACATAGTAATATCAAATCATGCGATGGCCAAGTCGATCTATTTGTTTAAAACGTTAAATGATTTTAATATTGACATGATAATATTATTTAAAAACTTAAGACAGGAGGTCCTTTAATTAGAGACTAAATAGATTAACCGACTTAGTATAGACAGACTGAGCTGCGACACTTGGGTTTTTTTACATTGTTTTTTCCTTTGATATATATATTGTTTCATTGATGTTTTTGATAACATAACTTTAACTATAACTGTAACTCACTCAATTTAAATTCACTCTATTCAAGATTATTTATTATTCCTTGTAAGTTCTTATTATAATTGAAAAAAAAAAAACTAAACATATAACGTTAAAACGTTACGGTACTAACATTGCATCATCTCATATGATATTAAGATACACAGATAAATAGTGCAGTGGTGCAGCAAAACGGTCTGACACAATTAATTACTACATCCAACATGCATGACAATCTAATGGTAGTGATCTAGCCGCGACCCGCTTTCCGCTTTCTCCATCACGATCTCCTTCCTCGCTGACCTTGGCTATAGACGGGGCGGATTGACAGTTTTTACCTATCCAAGAATTTTATCCACACTTGAACGTACTAGTCGTGGTTAGAACAGGATTTTTTTAATTATATTCGACCAAGAGAGACTAACTATTAGTTGACATAGTATAACATCACGCTACGACCGATTGCGATGGAGCAAAAGGTAAATCAGAAACTACGAGCTCAGCTCAGTAAAGATACAAGAATAGGACTATCTAATATAGGGCTTCTTGGAAGTATGTCATTTAGAAATTAACAACATTTTAATAGTTAGACCACTATATAGACATGTAAGTTATAACAATTTTTTTTTAACTTATAAGAAATTTTAAAATTGTTTACGGATTATAAACGTGATTCATATATTCCAATGTTTCGATCAGACTGCAGCGCGCGTGGTCTTGGACAATTGAAAATACTCATCCGGATGAATCTTCTCGTAGATATTCTTAGAAATAGTAATTTCCAATACTTTTCCCACATTAATTTATTAATTTTTTTCTGTCAGAATTGACATGTGCCCATGTAATTTGCAGAGTCCAAAGGAAATGCCTTTTTTCATAACAATTTAAACCTGAATTTCATTTGTCTTTCAGCAAAATTCAGTCATAAACTGCCGCGCGAAAAGTACAATACTATTGAAGTATCCCCAAAATCATCGCCCATTTCTTGGCTGCAACACGAGGTCGTGAGTTGAACTTAATTGGACCCGGCCGGGTGACACGGAGCGGAGATGCATCGGCGCTGTGTATGGAACGCATAAATTTTAACCAGAGATTTGCAGGCGTATTTGTTTCATCGCAAATATGTCTCGTGTAGTTTGATTAGGCTTTATGTACTGTCGCTGCGGAATGGCGGCCGTTATTTGACCTCTGACAATGTCGATATGGTGCAAGGATATCGGACTTTATTGTTATTAGATCCATGGAAATTTGGCTGCTTTCAATTTGTACTGGGAATGTTTCTGATAAACTACGTACGTTCTAGGTGAGAAATATGAAAAATTACCTTTGTAAGGTACTTGAAAATCTTTTATCATCCTACTTCCTACTAATATTATAAATGCGAAAGTTTGTAAGGATGTGTGTGTGTTTGTTGCTCTTTCACGCAAAAACTACTAAACCGATTGCAATGAAATTTGGTACGTAGGCAGCTGGACAACTGGAATAACATATAGGCAACTTTTTATCCCGATATTCTAACGGGATACGGACATACGTGCGTTCTTATCATACAATTTAAAAGTCGATCGTTGAACATACATATTTTAAATTGTATTTGAAAGGAGCGAATGAAAATATGGGTAACAAAGACTTTTTTATTATCATATATTATAAATTATATTAGCTTGAGTAACCTGTAATTATTAAAAGCGTTTATTTAAAAGTGTACTACCAACAGTATTATTGGAACTTACGTTAATTTATCAAAAACATTTTTATAATAAACGAAAAGTGCTGGCGGACGAAATAATAGGCAAAGAGTTGTATGTAAATTTAAAAGGGCGGTTATATGATATTGTAAAAACGTAAAAAATAAATGAAAAAAAAAGTAGCCTGCTAGAGTAAAAGCATAGAGAGCGAACCGTTGACACATTTGAAGATAATATGCGCATGTTCCTTTGCAAAAAGTTTGGTCTAAGTGGAAAGATATGGTGCTTTTATATTTATTTGAATGAAATTGGTAATTTTATAAAAACATTCTTCAGTTTTTATACCATATCCAAGGGGTAAAATAGAGCGCTAGATATTACTGAGACTACTCTGTTCGTCTGTATCAGTTTGTCTGTCTGTATATATGTCCGTCCGTCCGTCCGTCACTAGGCTGCATTTCAGAACAATTGGACAGTTAAATTATCAGAGATGACGTGTTTCTATTGCCGTAATAATAATATAAATATTAGTTTAAAAAAAACTAAAAAACACGCTTTAACAAAAATCATATTTTGCAAATTAAAAAATGGAATAATTTTATCAAATTAGTGTATTGTCATCGGTCCTCAATAAATCTACAAAGTTTGAACGAAATCTGGCCGTTTAAAGTGGGTCAAAATCGCGCCCAAAGAAGTCGGTTACAAACAAACATACAAACAAACATACAAACAAACATACAAACAAACATACAAACAAACATACAAACAAACATACAAACAAACATACAGGTGAAGCTAATAAAAAGCGTGTAAAAATACAATAAAATATCATTTCCACGGTCATAAATTTGACAGGTGTAAAATTTTTTAGCAGTTGTTCTATTTATACCCTTAAGAACCCTCAGGGTCGTGAGCCTGATTCATATTTGAACGATTTTTTTTTTATAGACTGGTAATATTCTAATACTTCTTATAAGCAAGCTTAGTTTATTTTTGGACTGATCTTATGTATTGAATTTACATGCACTCATTTAGTTTGTTTATTTCTCTTCGCACTTTGACGCTGTGAATCGTATTTGAAATTTTACTTCTATTCAAAATTTGAAGCATGTTAAATTTTAGAGACAAGTTAGTGCAGAGGTGAAAAATGTCTTGCCAACTTCTAATATATGTATTGAGAAACAAGATTAGTTGTGGTAATATAAATAATATAATTTATAAATATTTTAGTTTTTGAACTATAATGTAGGTAAAAAACTGTTATTAAACCCGTATCATTCCCTGACTTGTACTAGGACCTCATGAATAGAGAGCGGGCTCGGGCGCCACGTAACGAATGCGCATTTACATTTCATCTGCTACAAATGACGCCGTGCGAACAGGTTGGAGTGATACACTATATGTGTGGCTTATGATCGTGACAACATGAGATGATTTCACTCTTGGCGCTCATACAGTCTTAGTAACTTTATTTGTAACGTGCATATAAGTGAGTGAAACCAGTCTAAACTATAAATATAAAACTGCATGCTTGCTATGAAGATTGAAGAGGAGAAAATATGTCAAAATAAAAACGTAACTTTTGCGGAAATTGTTATAACCAGTTCCGTGACTTATAGATGTTTGTTTGGCTTATGTCAGTTCATTATACAAAGAATGTATGTACTTGAGTCAAAAAGTGTAAAATATGCTATCAGTGACTTTGTCAGGAAGCTATGAAGCTGATTCTTAATATTTGTACGCAAAATGTATTATGTACCGGTTTTAATATCTATATTCAGAAATATCCCGTTCTTATTAATTTTTGCAACTAAATACTCACTATTATTTTTATTGACTTCATTCTTTTTATCAAAGATTATTATGGTGCCATGGATAAATGAGCAAAAAAAAACTGAAGAGACTAAATAAAATCAACCATTTCGAAACATTACCATCAAAGACGCAATCAATACATTGACATACAGCGATGGTATTTCATATCATAACCTCAGCAAGAAACCAATCAATATACAGGCCAACCTAATTGCTGGCCAAATGTAAACTCGTAATTACAGAACATAAAGCCATCATCAAATACGAATTTAACATAATGAGCTGTGTAATCTATGTTTCTACAAAAACGGATAGCGTAGTCCTTAGTTTCATCAGGCATATTCTGTTACGCAACTATCGATTCTCTGTTGTTTATGAGACAACTTCCTTTAGGGGAAGTATATGCGAGCGATTTTCTATCATTGTAAGAAATCTTGATAGTATTCCTTGGTCAAAATATAATTTGGGTGTTTGTGGACATATTTGTATAAACATGCTAATGAGTAACTGTAATAATGTTGCGTTTAGGTAAAACATCCCACGTGCTTGGAAAAGTTCTAGCTCACGTTTCATTAATTTGTTTAAAAGAGACCTTTATTATATATGATTATATAATTTTATTATAACACGTTTCTTGGAGTTATTGATCAACGCTGGTAAGTAATTAGTATAAAATGTTTAATAAATCTGACACTAAAAACTATACCTATCAAATATATATAAACAGAGCGGCATATTAAAAGCTTTTATAGAATACTAGTTTTGCGCGGCTTCGCACGCGTAAATTCGGAGTAATTTAATAGATATTATTATACATATAAACCTTACTCTTGAATCACTGTATCTGTTAAAAAAACCGCATCAATATCCGTTGCATAGTTTTAAAGATTTAATCATACATAGGGACATAGGGACATAAGGGACAGAGAAAGCGACTTTGTTTTACACTATGTAGTGATAAGTATCAACATTAACTGTATTATACAAAACTCGGCAACAAAACCGCTCGTTAAGTAAAAGGCTTTCAGAAACTAGTGCGAGAGGATTGATGGAAATATTGAGGAAGTATGAATATAAACAGGGCAAGACATTTAATGCTACTTCGCTTTATATCTTTTGTGTAACACAAATCTCACATTATTGAGCGATGTAATTAATGGTAGTAAAGTGAAATAAATTTTATAGTTCGTTTGCTTGTAAGCTATATATTATTTTAACGGACTTCGTAACGACTGTGTAGCTAAGTGTGTGAAATAAAGGCATAAAGCTTTGATTTTTTTTGATAATTCATATGAAATGAAGTATCAATTAACGTAAACTGTTAAGAAATAGTATAAACTGAGATATATACTGTTTTAATATTGTTTTAATATCTTGGTTGATATAAAAATCCGCAGTTAAACTAATATTTATTTAATTTGATAGTGAACGCCTCCTCGGTACAGTGTGTGCATGAGGGCTCTCGGATTCGATTCCCGGTGGGGACACACAAAAAATGGTCTCGGTTTGGAAGGACACAGAAGGATGATCACCTATTTGACCATAAATAAAATCGATCAGTGAAACAGATATCATTTGCTCCATACCTCACAAGGCTACACGGGTTATTACTATTTATTTAAAATAAAATGAAATTAAATTATAGCCAAGCCTAGATAATATTATAAATACGCAGGATGTATCTGAAACTTTATTCTATCAATTGATCGCAAATATTTGGCATTGTTTTAACATTCACAAAAATGATTATATTAATATTTATTGAAAAGTACCTACGGTTAATATGCCACCGGCATAAATACATAAATATTGAACCAAATGATTGATATTGACAATGCATCCAGTTCCCTGATTAGCTATGTATCAATTCGTAAAAAAAAGCATACACACTGAGAGATATTCGCAGTGAGAGCGGGTTCTTAAATAAGGCAGTTATGTAAATTAGCTCTCGGACTGTCCTCATTGCATTCGTATTAAAAAACCTTTTGTTCCCCCTTTCGGGGAATGCTTTTTTACAATGTGAGTGAAATACAAATTACAGAGCCGGCTTCCTTCGCAATGTTGGTTTGTTTTCATGTTGTATTAAGCAACTTAATTTGTTCGCTTGTAATAAGGTTTGCAAATCTGCGAGTTGATTACGAAAGAGTAACTTTTGTGTTTGTACTTAAGGTTCATTTTTGTTTAAATTTAATTAGTGCGCATGTGTGATACGGTATGCATATTTGACTCTGAAGGATGAAATCTTAATGAAACATTATGTTTCGTTTGTTATGCAATAATGATTAATTATTATGACCACAAATACATAGTATATACATACATAATTATTAAAATTTCTTTCCATCGAATGTCGTTGCTTTCCCAACTATCATTATTACAATTATATTAAACGTTTAGCCTGATTATTTTAATACGTACGTAAAAAATGCAAACGACTGGTTAAATCAACCCTTCCATTACTAGTCTAGGCTCTTTACTCACGGCGCTATTTCATTAACTCCTTGATTCATACGGCTTGATGTCCGACTCGTTTAGCTTTTATTTAAAGAGTGAAATTGAAAATTCAATATAATAAAACAGTGTTTAAAATATTAAACAAAATTTGGAATGTCAACTTCAATACATACATAAAAAGCTTTAAAATAAAACCACAACCACATCTGATCATCCGCTTAGAAGCTTCTCTTCCAAACACATACACATACATGTACTAGATATTAAACTCATAACACCCATCTAATAACTGGCGTTAATCATATTTATACATTAAAGATTTAATTAAATTGCGTCATCAACATTCAAACTAAACTAAGTTTATATTTGTATACAATTTCATTACAATGCAGTGCTCCCCACAGCCGTATGACAGGCTAATCACGGCATCTCAAGGGCTTATTGCCTCCGTATAAAACATTGCAAGACATGTTCATTTTATTTGTTGACTGCCCAGTAACTCTGTGAATGCATGGTATATCTGTAAGGTTAGTGACGCTACAATGTGAATAAAAACTGTATGGAATTTAATATATTAAGGGAAATAAAAAAGCGATACATGTATTCGGTGCTTAGAAACAACGAAACGTTTTCGTCTAGCAAAATAATTACCTAGAATATAATTAAACATTAACGATATCATAAAATAGTTACTGATCAATTATTGTGGAAAAACGAATCTCTTGTATTCAATTTAAAAACAAAATAAGGCAAGAAAACCTATGCCTTTTTGTATTTTTAATGAACGTTATAACAGTCTTGTTACCTAGTATATATTTACTATTTACCACAATAGTATCATTATATTAATAATTAATAATATCTTAGTTATTAGCAATTCCAAATATAATACGATAATTGGTTTAGCAAATATGATTACCCGAAGCTCAAACGTAGCTAGTTTGAAAGTTCTTCCGCGTGGAAAATGGGATGATGTCACGCAATTTTCTTGCCTTATTGCATTGACTGTGAGTGTGATAGCTTTATTAAGAAACGTCTAGACGATTAAGTTCATAAATTCTTTAGTGTTTCATAAAATAAAGCAATTTTGCACGCGATATGTCTTTCGGTTTGATGGATTGCGATTTTACTTCGTGATTTCCGATTGTGAAATATAATATAGAAATGTAGAAATGTATGTTATTTTAAGAGATAAGTTACAATTTTTAAAATCAATTTAACAGCGAAGTGTTGGTGACGTAGAGTGTTAAAGTTAAATCAGTAAATCATTTCTTCTTCGGATTATATTTAATTTTTTATTTTTTAATTTAACTGAGCAAAGCAACTTCGTAAACAAAATCTACTTAACTAACAGCTAATTCTCATAGAAAATATGTCTTCACTAGCTTTTTAGCTCGCGAGCAATTCAAAGAAAAATAGACGGTCGAGATTGGATTCTTGGCACATATACTATCCTATGTCCATTCTCGGGTTTTAAACTATCGTCGTATTAGATTTCATCCAAATCGGTTCAGCGTTTCTGGCGTGAAGAAAAGACACACAGCATAACTTTATAACATTAGAGATTATCTCATACTAACAAGTCCTAACGTCTTATATATATCTTGTAGCATTCGGTACGTGAAATATAACCTCAACCGGATAATTCCGGCTCTGAGAGTCCAGCACAATACCTTTGCAGTATAATTAAGCAGGATTACGTTCTATCTCTACGACTGAACACCCTGTGCCTGTTAAGATTAACCTAAGACAGTCTATGGTCTGAGTTACGATTTTCAGTTCATATTTCGTCTGTGTTTTGGTATATTAGCTTATTTCTTGCAACTGATAGTTCCATTAATTTGTATTCCTGCCTGGTGCCTTTATACATACATTCAGTTATTTTTTTATTTATAGATAAATTACTTTTAATATTTATAAAGCGAAAGCTTGTGATGATGGATGTATCTGTATATGTATGTTTGTTACTCTTTCACGCAAAAACTACTGGACCGATTGCAACAACACATAGGCAACGTTTTATCTCGATATTCCTACGCGATACAGATTTATGCGGGTGAAACCGCGGAATTTATATTAAACAGAAATGAGCGACTGAATGATGTAAAATCTCCATTATGAGATATGAATGTTTTTTTGTAAATACATAATAATAGTCTGCACCTTCAATAATTCTGTACGAAAACCGTCCACTCTATGTATTATAAATATCTACTCATATTCAGTACAAATAAACCAACTAAAACCCATACAATAAACATGCAACCCAAGGGAATATATAGCTATCTACATGTTATCGGAATGTGTTAATTCCCGTAATACGGCCTTTATCGACAAAATTAATTCATCAACAAACATGCCCCTCATTGCTTTTTGTTCAAAATTCGTCAATTATTGTCCCATCGCATTGCATTCCAGTATCGTGTAGTTTCTGATTCGCAAAACACCGATCTCTGATAATGTGATTGAGATGGTTAATATTTATGAGGCTGACTTGTTCTTGTTTGCGAAACGTGGATGAATTCGGAGATTTTTGGTAGTTCTCTTATTGTTGAAATGTCTATTATATCATGATCGTTTCCAAAAGTCTACTGAACCGACGCACTACAGATTTAAAGTAAAGGTAGTGAATAGTCAATAAACTGTATTAAAATCAATAATGATTTATAAAAATGGGATTCACTAAAAACAAATTAAAGAAGCTTTCAAGAAAAAAAAAATCCATATCGTAAATTATTCAGTTTTTAAGTTTGCATCTGTATTTTCTTAATAACGAAACACATAAAAAAGTAAACTAAAATGTCAGTTTTGTAAATACAAAATTGTCCGGAATTCCTCAGGCTGAATATTTACCGCCATCTATGTTGTTATTGTGGTAATAATAACTTCTTTCCACTATCGCTAGGTGGCACCACTCGCGGTAAATCATCGTTGATACTTTGTATGTTTTAAACACCTAAAGAAAAACTAAATAATGATATTGTAAGTCAAAGTTTAATTTGTTGTCTTGTTTTATTAGAGAAGTTTTTTTATATAAAATATAAAAAAAGGACACAATTTTGCCAACGTCAAAATAACCAACATTTAATACTTTATTTTACTACTTTCAATATTTTAATGCATTACACTTATTTTTTGGGTAAAACAGTTTCTAATATGTATTTTATATGAATAAGCAGGTTAATATCCAGTCATAAAATTACAGCAAAGCAACAAATTGTGAAGAGGACTGTACTCATAATGGGTTGTAAATCATTGCTCAGACCCCTATTTACTTACAATGTTAATACATTGTCCAGTTATTACTGCCGTAGAGACGACAGCTTCCTATAAATTTACTGTATAAAATCAAAGCGGAGATTTCCAAACACAACATCTAAAAGAGGTAAGGACGAAAATAGGTTTTATAATTAATCGACATTTTAGTTAGTAGTAAATACTTCATGATTATTAATATTATGTAAGTGCGGAGGAAGTTGAGCTATCGTGTTAAAAGCAGTTGTTAATCTTACAAAGTTTTGGTTTGGATTCTGGCTAAATTTGACTTTAGCATAAGATCTTTATTTGAATGGTAATTTAACAGACTATAAATAATTCGTCTAGGATTCTTCGACACAGAAAGTTGTTGGGCAAACTTTTTTCTTATTTAATTTTTAAGGTTCCGTTCCTATTAGTAATAATTCGCTGAGCGTGTGTCTGTCTATATGTCACCAGGCTTTATCTCTTGTTTCGTGAGACAGGTTAAGTCACGATTGGCACGGTCATAAATTCGATGTAGGATATTTTTAATTGCATTTACTCTTTAGCTGTTTGTGTCTCAATTTCTCAAAAGATGTCCTTACTTTTAAATGCATCGTCGTGATTTACATTGCAATGTCGTCATTTTCTTCCAATCCAAGTTTATCGCTTCACGCCTACGCTATGCGATAACTATGGGAATTGTGAAAAGATCGATTCTTATCTTGATGTGATCTTTTCGCTATTGATTATATTGTCAAGAAATAATCTTTAGATATATAACCATATTACGGTTAAATTATTTAACATTATATCTTATTATATTAGTTCAGATTATGCTATAAAACGATTGCTTTCCTTAAATTCCTTTTCTATTAAGGAAAAAAAAATTGACGTGTGTGTCATGTCATATGAGATTTAATATGTTCTTCATTGAGCTTATATGTTACCTATTTGATGATTTATTTAGAAATTGACTATTAAATACACACCTATATATAGGTATATCATTGTGAAGACTATGAAGATCAAATTGTTAATTTATATATATACGTCATCATCATAATCAGTCCATAAGTTTCGCCACAGCAGAGGATTCCTCACAATGTTTGGCTTCACCGTTACGAGTTGTGGTGATGTGAATAAGATGCAGGTAAAATGGAAAACAAAAATGTTTTTGTTTTAAGTCCGAGGTCGTAACTACTGATCCACTACTGCTCTTATATTTTTTTTATGTTACAGTCGGCAATGGAGCTGGTGGGATTGTAAAATGCCTGATGGTAAACGCTACCACCGCCCATGAACATTTGAAGAGGCATAAGGTCCATTACAGAACTTACGCCTCTACAAATGGATTGCCGAGTTTAATTTGGGAAGGGATTTGGAAAGAATTGATGAGAGGAATAAAGGAAAGGACTGAGAAGGGTAAGAAAAAGGATATGTGCCTCCGGCTCCCCCACTCACCGAACGTAACACAGCAGAATGCTATTTCACACCGGTCTTCTGTGGGGGTGTGGTGCTTCCCCGGTGCGAGCTGGCCCAATTCCTGCCGAAGCGTGCTCGACTACCACATATCAAAGTTAGTGGTTAAAAAAAAATGCAAATTCCCCATTCGTGTTCTAAATTCAAACGAGTTTAAATTATCACATTTATACAATCGTAAATTACGTAACACATATAATATTCTATTACACATCAGTTTCAAATTGTAGTGAATGCTCATAAATAATTTGGCGCTAATTTAAACGCGTCAACTCTAATTATTTATTTTAAAATGTACAGTTTCAATTTAGCGAATTCGATAACAACCACACAATCAAATGTTGGGCCTTTTACATTTATAACAGTTGAATACAGTGAATCGTTTTGTAGGTGAATAAGAGGTTTTTTTTAATGTTAAACTAGAATTCGAGCATACTTGTAAAATATTGTAGATATTTAAAAATGCCATGTTAATTAATCTATTTTTCACACAACACACATATAAACTACTAGCAAACCCCGCGAACTCCGTTTCGCCACCAGATGGCTTCGTTTTTCCCGCTTTTCTGTTGAAATTTTCCGGAATTTTCTTTGCTATAAACCTCACGACGCCCAAGACCTTTCCAACGAATGCAAAACCGTGGAAATCGGTTCGTGCGTTCTGGAGTTATAGCGTCAGGAAGGAAAACCCGACTTATTTTTATATAGTAGATAACTATTCCTTAGGCTAACTTCAGATTTGTTTATTCGAAATATTGTTTATAATTTTAAATTCACCTAAGCAACAACCAAAATGTTTATAATTCCACTGAAATACATATCTTTTCGTATTGGTCATCTGGCCAACTTTTATATAACAAAAGAACATTATTATAACTAAAACACGATTATATCAATTAAAATGTACACAAAGTTTATAAGCTACTTATATATCGCGCTCATCATTTTTATAAAGCCATTTAAAAGTTCTTGATATATTTATCAAAGGTCTTACTTAAATAAAGAAAAACATTGGAAACAAAGACATAACAGAGGGACAAGTATATCGTTTGAAATCGAACAAAACGTTCACAAGTTTACGTGTAACAAATAAAACAAGCTAAAAACCTTTGTTACTCTGAATTCGCTAGTGGTTTATTTTTATTGATAGGGCTAGTTTATATTGCAACATTATTTAACGTTTGTCAACATTGTTTAATGTTATGTTTTCATTCTAGAAAATACGTTACGATTATCTGAATATCAGTAAAAAATTGCGTTATGTTTGTAAAACATTTTCTTTTGTTGTTAAATTATTTAATTAACCTTCATCATACTTTTTATACTGTCAATAACATTACGTGTGATATATTTAATAAATATAGAATTCGTTATTAAATTTAAATAACACTTTTTTAAATAATAATTAACTTATAAAAATATACTTTCAATCTGTTCACGATCTTGAAACTGCTTTTATAGAATCCTAACTTCTTAAAAAATAGAATTTATAAATTTAAAATTATAAATTGAACGTTTATATACTTATAGAAACAAGCTTTAAGAAATAACAGAAACCGAGTGCCATGGAATTGGCACGTAAACGTTTATCGACGGTACAAATGCAATTCAAGAGAATTTTATTGGATAGCTAGACTTCGTTCATGATTCTGCTTTAAAGAAACTGAAATTGTTGGGACTACTTTTATTGTTTAAGTTTATAAGTTAAGAATGACTCTTCAATATATTATCACATGCTTATACAGAAATGCATGTCTACATTTATACTAATATAATGAACAGGTAAATTTTTATAATTTGTTTGTGACCTCATCGATCTCTGGATACTGAATAACTGATACTATAATAACTGATTTTATAAATTATTTTACCAAAGGATAGCCACGTTATTTGTGAGTGTCATGGGCTATGTTTTATTTTGTTTCTACCCAGTGTTAGTCCGGGAGATGGCGGGACGAAGGGCTAGTTTTACAAAAATTGGCGAGCAATTATTCTTAATGCTTTTACTTATTGCTTAACTCTGATACGCAATGTGTGAATTGAAGATAACGCTTTCATTTGCATGGTAACTTTTAATCTCTTTCTCGTTCTTACATATTTAAATAAGGAAGCGATGTACATCGAACCATCATTCCTAATCTGTAGATAATGGATATTCTATATCGACACCGACTTAGTAATAAACTTTTCGCAACCAAAAAACATTTCCATCACAAAACAAATCTATCAAATAAAAACCTATATAGAAATAAATTAAGAAACATGACATATCAGAAAGCTATGTCCACTACTAAATTGTATCAAAAAGCTCCTAACTGCGCAGTGGGTACTACAGTTTGACAGTTTGGATCGATGTATTTCAATCTCATTCCCAACAGGCCTAGTTACCGTTGATAGCTAAGTACACCTTGTTTATTCATTCTGGCACGTGTGACATGCGAGCCAAATTGGAAAGCCTCCAGGGACCTCCTATTTGGCAAGTTAAAGCGCACTGGACACCTGCATTCCATTTTTGTTGGTATAGCCTACGAAATTGTCGGTTGTGATTTATTTGAGGATTCTATCTGTTTTATATATCTTTAACCGTAGTTTACGTTATAGCTCATCCTATTTATTTATAAAACAATCTTAAGCATGCATAGATATTAATTAAACTCTGTCATTGAATATTTTAACTAAGTTTTGTATTAAAGTTTTGCATCAAGTCTTACAATTTAACCTTCCGTTCAAAAACTATAACGCAGAACAGACAAGAAAGTTTGCTAGTTGCACTTTTCGAACTTACTAGTTCGTTACCAAGTAAATTATTACAGATATTTTGGTAAAATTTATGATATGACCTACTTTATTAAAACAAAAACTAACATCATGGAAATGCGTTGATATGTATCATAATAGACTTCTTTAAAATTGTTTACTGTATGAACTGTGTATAAATTAATCCCTAAGTACTATTACTGTTAATCTTATATTGATTTTACAGTGTGGCGCGCTTAACGCTTAAAAGCGATTTCTTCCAGGCAACCTTGGGATACAGGACATATAAATTTTGAAAAGGTAAAAAGTGCATAAATACATACAAGAAAGTGTACAGATACCTATGTATCTGTAGGCCTGTAGTAAATCGATTAAGTCAAGCGATTTAATTTGATTTCATTCAGTATGGAAACATTTCTAATGCTCAATAAATCTGTAAATATGTTAATAAAATTCATCATCTTATATCAGAAGGGGTTATAATATTATTTGCATAAAAAGTTGAAATGGGCTAGGATGAGAACGTCGACGATAGTCTTGCATGCGAATTGCCTATTATGCAATATACTCATACGTGTATTATATAATATATATTCTTTTATTATAAGAATGATAGTAGAAAGTAGGTACAAGGGACTACATTATTATTTACTGAATTGTATAATGTTTACGAGAAGTTTTGTTGTAACAATTACATACAATTTGTGTAATATTTCATTTTCTTTAGATTTATTAAGAGTTGACATAAGATTTTACTTTTTTATAATAATAATAAATGGGTATTGTAAAACTTATTCTCGGAACGTAGTACAACACTGGAAATGCTTATATATATTTCAATGAATAATATTTATCAAATTATACACAAGAAAAGAAAACTTAAATTCGATCAACAACCACTGCAAAAAATTGGTAACCCATCTGTTATATGACCGTGCTAAGCGTTGCTTAACCTCGATTTTTTATAATATTTTCCGTTATAGCGGCACCAGAAACACATATTCTTGATATTTTCAACTGTTTACCTATTACGGTTCATGAAATACACTCTTGCGATAGACGGTCGGACAGACAGATAGACACACAGGACAGACAGACGGACAACGAAGTCTTAGTAATAGGGTCTTACAATTTACCCTTTGGGTACGCAACCCTAAAAACCAAGTCTGAGTTCACAAATCGAAAAACACAATATTCAAACTTTAAAAGTGAAAAATCTGTTCCCATTCGATTATAATTAATCGTAATTTGAAAACCGTTATCAGAATCGCGATAAGAATTCAATTTATATTTCCGGACAAAGCCGATCCCCGATTCCTGCTTTAAATCAAAATCTACCCTCCAATATTTGAAAGCAGATTGCAATCTCGCCTCGTTATACCCACAAACCAATTGAAGGAATTGATAAGAATTTGTCAAAACAGAAAATTTATGGCTTTATTATTTACCGTGGGCCCCAATGGTTCTCACAGCATGTGTTTTTGGCAGCTAAATAGAAGCAGGCTTGAGACTTCAATCTTTTTGTATGTAGTAATTGCATGTTTTAACTATTCTTCCTTCTGCAGCAAATAAAAATATGAATAAGATATGGAATAACTACTATGTAATAAGAAGAAAAGTTATAAGAAACAAGATGGATTGTTTTAATGAATATCTAAATGTGAAAAAACTATGTTTGTCTGCTTTACGCCTCAAGCAATATACCAATTTGGATAAAATTTGGTACAAAGATGCTTAAAGAGCCAAAAAGAGGCATAGAGCCTTCTTTGGCTCTTTAAGCCTTGGGACTCTCCATTCTCTCCTTAAATAAGTCGCGAATGCAAGGTGGAAAATTTCGAAATTGTTTTTGTTTATTTTTTTTTATGTCGTAGTCGGCAATGGAGCTAGTGGGTCGCCTGATGGTAAGCGCTGCCACCGCCCATGAACATTTGGAGAGGCATAAGGCAGACCTTACGCCTCTACAAATGTTATGAGTGTTCAAGTCTTACTACATAATAACATATATTCAAACAAAAGCATTAAATCAAAATCGAAAACTATTTGTATCAAAAATTCACATAACATAGTATGTTATTTGTTAAAATGAACGTGTGTTAGAACCGAGTTTCTGAACAAATTCCATTGTGTGTTATAATATAGTTTACAACTATTTAGATCTGACAAACATTCAGAGCAATCGTATCCGAGCTTGTGAAGCGCTGCTCTTAGATGCTTGCTACTTTGACGTATTTTGTGTTTGGTATTAGAGATATACTTGCGTATTTATGTATTGACGTTTTACATTACGAATTATTACAATGTGATTAAATTGTTAAGGTTAACCGTTTTATGTTAAAAATTTCGAATAAAAATTTAAATACATACATATGTATTACATTAAATACATATATATTAAATACATTCTTCTTGCGGCTATTATAATAAATATATAGTTAATAATCTCTCAATAACTGTTTGGAGTAGTTTTATTAAAACTCTTTTAAAAATAACATTTATTTTTTTGTTTTTTTTTCATAAAGATTACTCAAAATAAACGTTTATTTCAAAACAATTTCAACAAAACTACTCCAAACGGTCTACCTTATAATATTTACACTCTGGATTTATTCAGTTAAGCCATACGGTTTGACATTGCTTTTAACTATCAACTATAAACTAAACCTAACGCACCGATTTCGCTTCTATTTATACACCCAAAAAGTTATTGAAAAGGGTTTGTTGTTCTCTTATCAATAAAAGTTTTATATAAACCAGGACATAAACATCTCAGGAACAATTTTAAATTTTAATGATTTTTTTAAACTGAAAGTAAAAAGTCTTTAACTTTTGTGTATACATGTATAATTCGTGTTCAATAAAGCACACGCTATACGAATTGTATTACTACATATGAATTGAAATGACGTCTAGTCAAACCTTAATATTGTGCATTTCTTGTTCGCACAGTCCAATAGCATCCCGTACTATAATCTCTAGTGGCACTTTTGATCCTGTCATAGGCTTCAATAGCACGAATACAGGCATTGCGGGCGACACTGGCGCTGCGTTTGTAAGCTCAGATTAGTCTTGACGTGTCATGTAGCCACCGTACTGTTTAGCGGTTAATAGCAATCGTCTAACTAATGTACAATGTTCTACATGGGTCTTAACTTAGTCGGATTATAAGCGATTACGCTAATAGCGTATTGTTATAAGTACCTATGTGTAAATAGGCTGTGTTAAATTGATTGAAAGATCCTTTAGCATCGTCTGTTTTCTCATTTTGACTACATGTAGCGTCTATAAATATAAATAAAGGATAACTGATTTTGTAAGACTTAAATTTGATTTTTTACATTGTGATTAGTTTTAAAAACTTTAGAATAATGTACGACTACGAAATCTATTCAATTCGATGGAATGTGGAATTCATTAAACCTTTATTGGATACCTCTAAGTATATACGAGGGGCTGTTTGTTTGTGCATACATTAAGATGAGTAATTTTTGGTCAGTTACACCTATACCATCTATAGTATTGTCTATACAAAAATTATATAGACAACACTTCGAACAAGATTGAAACCCGTCATTACAAATCCGTTTCAAATTGCGGTGCAACAAAAAACAGAAACAATTCTCATAACTTGTGAATTCTGAACTAAACCAGGCGTGCACAATTGCTACCTATACGTAGAATTAATTCTATGAGCAATTTAACACCGATTGCAGCGTTTACTTTCGTGTCAGGAGCGATAGCGTGGAAGGAAAATTTATACGTTTATAAAGGACTGTTCGCTGGACTGTAGCATTACGGGTTCTAATTTAGGGGCCAATGATTGAATGGGCCTAGTATCACCGTCCATTGTTGTGGCGTTACAGTGTCGTGGCACCCTGGCTGCCATTTGTCAAGGCAGATCGTTTGTCGCGCGTCGCTACATAACTAATTGCTGTTGTAAATTGTCGCACACGCCTGCTCTGTCGTCGAATGTTTTTGTTTTTCAATCGTTTGAAAGTGTAGACACATTAGTCGTACTTAAAGCTTTTTAGATATATCGCCCTGTTTCGGTTATTCATGTTTATTGGTGGAAATTCAAATGTCTCTAGTGCTGGTTTTATTAAAGTAGTGATATGTAACATGTAATATAAAATGTGAATGATTTTATACTGCGTGAGAATTTTTTAATAGATAAGATAGATGACAAATACTAACATTTAATAATATAATAAAAGTTTACTTATCTCAATGTTCCCTCTGTCTCTTCTAAAATTAGGTCTTGCATATTATGAATCATCGTCTTTCGTATTATTATATTATACCTTTGTATCTAGAGTTCACTTATTCTAAAAGAAATTTCTTTATAGAAGGTGGTATAATATACTGACTGATACACACAAGTTTTGATTTCCAATCAGCTATGAAGATAAGCAAGAATTTCATCACATCACAGCGACGGTTCTGTAAACCGCTTTATTAATTTCCTTTAATATAAAGATCACTCTTATATGTATGGAATAAGGATCATAATCGTGTGTTTCTTCCAGGATATTAGAATATTCATATTGTTCAGGGCAAATGCAAGTACATCAAGCGGAGCGTGTCTACTGAACTTGCAATCAACATTCCATGACGTCCTGACCCTTTCTAATATCGCTTTCATATAGATAATGTAAATAATATTTTCATTACATAGCTTCAAGGAGGTGTGGTATAAGGAATTGTTTGTGTATATTAATCGTTCCAAATTAAGTTTATTTATGACTATATTAACATGATTATAGTGCTTTTTAGGCTAGTCATTTCCACTAGGGTCTAGCATACAAAATAAATAAAAAAACTGTTCTCTCAAAAATTTATTAAAAAGTAAATTAATTATTGAGAGATTTTTTATTTTATAATAAATTGAAAAGACAGTTACGCAAATCTTTATAATAATGTTGCATATTGTGGCCCATTAGAATTATATAAAACTATTTCTGACGCCTATTACGTTGGTTCCATACAAACAAAACATAATCAAAAAAATGCCTACAATACACCCTTACGATATTGTCAATCGTGAAATTTTACGTCGCTCTTAACCCCAACTACCGCTGATGTTTTGTATCTAAAATCTGATATCAACCGTGAAAATCCCATACATTCCATAGTACATTTGTTTTTATTCGCTATTAAATATAAGCGGCTTAACGTCGTAAACTTTAAGGGCACGAAATTAAGTTCATAGAATCTTAGTTCTATATACGATATTGAATTAATTCATAATAGTTTTGTATCGTACTTATATTATTATGTAAAGTATTTTTTTTATCTGTCTGTCTTTCTCTTCATAGCAACATAGGAATTGTGTTTTTTTCGAAAATTTGTTAATTATATTCTAACATTTTTTATAATATTATTAACATACAAGATGTAAATAGACAGACAAATGCAGCCAATTAATAATATTTTATTTATTTATTTAAGAAAGCCAAAAGCTTTTGCACTAATACAATAAAAAATTTATAAAATTAACACACATGCAAGTGCAAAATCTTCTTACAGACTAACACCACAGGACAGTTTATTAAGGAAAAACGTTATTGATATTGCTATTAAAAAGAAAAATGCTATCTTCAGAAATGTCCGAAATAATTTTCACTTTTGAATGTGGTATGTGTAATTATTTCTATGTGTGTTCTCGTTTGTTATCACTTCATAGTAGGTATAATACAAAGTCGCTTTCTATGTCCCATGTCCCTGTGTCCCTATGCTCAAATATTTAGAACTATGCAACGGATTTTGAGGGTTTTTTTTTAATAGATAGAGTGATTTAGTAGGAAGGTTTATATGTATAATAACATGTATTAAACTAACCCGAATTAAACACGTGCGGAGACGCGGGCAGCTAGTTCACAATAAAGAGTTAAATAATTTATCCTAAGAACTCTCAAGCATTGCCACCAAAAATGTCCGGAGCACGCACTAAACAAATATTGTCCGCTGAGCGACAGTTATCAATACCATTGTTTACTCGTTTACCAAACAGTCCGTACACATCTGCCCGTGAGTTTGAATACATTACTGGACATCATACCTCAAGTTAATGACCGCAAGTAATTTATACCGAACGTTTAACGCCGTATTAATTAAGCTCTGATTGATGGGAGGAAATGTTCCTGAATTATGGAGTAACAAATTTTGTTGAACGTAGGGACTAGGGAATGTGTGGATTAGAATACGGAGGAAAGTAGCAGGAGCAAAGAGTGAAACGATACGTGATTTGTATGTGAAATATTTAATATAATGCGTCATTCTTGTATACGTTCTTGAGGTTTAATTTAACTAGTACTTATCTGTTTTCTCTGATTGTTTAGAAATAATCTCAGTACTATCTATCAATAGCGATTAAGAAGATGCATTGTAAGTTATTGTTTATTTTCTAATGTGATAATTTTTAGTTTAAAAATCTGTCCTTTTATTTGACTGTCTGTATTCATATAAAAACTAAAGAAAAAGGTTTCCATTTCAGCGAGATCTCGGTAACAAATAAAGGTGTATTTATTACAAAACTTTTAGTAAACCCCACAGATATATGGTTCATAATAAAACAAACGTGTTACAAACGAAACGAAACATCTGAAAGGGTAAAACATAATTGGGTCAGACATCGATACTCGCATGCAAAATGGTTGAATTAGGGATAAAACACGTATTTCAATATCTGGTATTATGTTATTTACGAAATTGTTACTTTCATCTCATAATAATATGATATGAGTATGTAATGAGGGATGGACGGAATGTGAAATCCTTTGTGAACGCTTTCATATACTTGAGTGGTGCTACCTTCAACGTTTTCGATAGAATGTTATTTGTAAATGATAGTTGTTTCTTGGAAAATGATAATAAATATCAGATAGTTATGGGCCTGATGTGCAATTTCATATAAATTAAAAAAAAACAATTTTATTGTAAAATAAATTATTTTTTTAATAAAAACAATAGCTGAGAACGTTAGTCTTGTAATTTGTTGATTTTTGTTTAGATTTTAATGACATATTATATTAAGAATGTTAAGTATATATTTATAAAATGATTTCAATAAAGCGCTTTCTTCGCTCAAAGATTCACGTACGCTAACATTTCATAGATTAATGTAAGCCAATAGACGTGGGTACTTTGTAAAACGGCGACCTAAGATGTTTGACGACAAAATGCACTCCAGGCTACAATCGATAGACAATAGATTGTTTGCCTTTTGTTCGCGTAGTGAAGCGCTCCAGCTATCTTTAGAAGTTCTTTGAAACGTCTATTGCTTACTGAAATGCATTGTACGGTAACTATAGTTTCGATCGCTTCATGACAAACTTTGAGTAGAAATGTTATGTAATTGTTTACTTTTCGTTTGCTTGTTGTGATTTTCTGTTTTAGTGTGTTATTGTGTTAATTTCTGTTGTACTATCGATAGGATAGAAGTTATTCTCCTTGTACATCTGGAAGTAATCGTGCTATCATTTCCTCTGAAAGATTTAGAGTTGGTTCATTTTTTTAATTTTAATTTATGGCTTTCCTTCGATAATGATTAGTAGATTTATGTATGTAAACATTATATTAAAATATATTCAGTCTAAATTTTATATGATATATAGATAACTTCACATCAAAACTTCATTCAATTTTGAATTCATTCTTAAATGCGGGAATACTCTACGGTACGAATAAGGCCAGTTCGCACCAGGGAAGTTACAATACCACACAGAAGATCGGCGTGAAATAGTAGACTATGACAGAGTAGAATACGACATAAAAAAATGTGTTCATCGATTAGAATATTTTCATACAATCACGATCTTTAATATTAATATGATATTAAGTTCCCGCCCCCATCATACCATAAAGCAATAAAGCATGAACAACAAACAATCGAAAATTCATTAAATCACCCCTCCTCAAGATGTCTCTGGAGGAATAAAATAGACTCATTTACGCCACCGACGCAATCCGTTTAATTCGTTACGCTGCAACCCTCAGATGATTAGACAACGTTTGGGATTAAAAGAAAATTAAATGCTTTCCACTGATGTCCAAACAATACATTCCATTACATATAAAACATCCCTAACTTTATAGTCACAAGGTTGACATTTCGGTAGCTATGTTATTAATAACTTTGTTGAAAAGCCACAGTCTAGTTGGGAGTCTATGCCCTGAAGGACACGTTTAGGGTGTTTCTTTGGTGACGGCTGCGGATTGCGTGGTCCAATTACTTTATTTATAATGGAGATTTTGCAAGGGCTTGTAGGAAATTACGATACGGTGCAACGCTCATTTCACTAGATAATATTAAATGCAATTGGTTAAGGAAATTGGATATTCATCCAACTGTGTATTTTTTTTTTATTTTTTTTTTTATGTCATAGCGGGCAGCTGAGCTGGTGGTTCGCCTGATGGTAGGCGATCACCACCGCCCATAAACATTCGCAAAGGTAGTACCTCCGTGAATGCGCTGCCCGCTTTTATGGGGTAAGGGAAAGGAAAGGATTGACGACTGGAAAGAAGGAATGGACTAGGACGGGTAAGGAAAAGGAAACGGGCCTCCGGCTCCCCCACTCACCGTACGAAACACAGTGGCATGCCACTATTTCACGCTGGTTTTCTGTGGGGGTGTGGTACTTCCCCGGTGCGAGCTGGCCCAATTCGTGCCGAAGCGTGCTCGACTCCCACAATAAAGGCGGATTGGTCATTTGTATTTATTTTCGTAGGGTATTTTTGGTTACAACCATTTTCTTTTATTAACATATATAAAAAAGATTTTCACTTACTCCTCAGTTCTTAATATAGTTACTTACCTATATAAGTTTCAGGTAAAATCAAATATTTTGTTTTAAATACCGTTCATCTTTTCAGGGTATAAATTTAATGAACAGTTTAATAAGAAACATTTTTCTTTGTTCTATGTTACACTCAATAAAACTTTTGCCTAAAATGAGTCAAAGCTGTTTTAAACTGAAGGCATCGTTCAAAAAAACGTGTTCCTCATTTTCATTGTCTCTATAACAACATGCTATAATATCCAAATGTATAATTCAAATTTTTTATTTTATGTATTTGTTTAATATATAGGTATATTTATAACGATACTGAGGAGCAATGTATATTTATATACACATAAATGAAATAGAATGGGGCGATAAATAATATTTTAATTTAATACGAGGCAAGGGTAAAAAAGTTTTAAAGCAGAACTAGTCTTAAGTTTATCATGTAATAGAGATTGAGACACACAAATCGTTTGTAGCTAAGTACATGTTTGAGATTTTTCTCTAGGGAAATTATGTTAAAATTTTTATCAGCTAAATACATTTATAAATAAGTTTATCAACAGTTCACGAAATTGCTCAATTTTAGCTTTTTTATTTTTATTTCACTAACCACGTTTTATTTTGGAAGGGTAATAAAACTTTGTGTGAACCTTTTCATGTTATTAATATTAATTGAAATATGCTATTTAAGAAAGACGTAACACCCACTAGTAGAGACGGTGGCTTTATTATGTACAAGGGAAATCTAGGCAACTCGCCAAGTAGGGTAAAAGCTTTATAATTGTTTATAACAAAAAACTTAACAGCCCTTAAATTGTCAGAACTAGAATAAATTCATGGGAAAATAAATAAGAAATAATTAATAAATGGAACCACTGGCGGGCACCAGCTTTCAAATAAAAAATAATAATAAAAAGTATACTCAATAAAATGTTAGAAGGCAACAAACACAATAAATACAGTCGAATTTAAAATCGCCTCCGTTTTTTGGGAACGTCTGTTAAAATAGGGTATTTTTGATAATATTTAAAGTGATATTAAAGTAACAAAGCAAAGCTTTGGGAAGGTATTTAAATAGAAAATTTTATTAAATTAATAATTTTTTTATTGACAAAATTTAATTATATTCGTCCGTTTTATCTATAAACTGATATTCGATTATACAAATAAACACAAAAAATCCCACAAGCCCTTCCACCATCCATATCCATACAGACCAGAAATGTATCGAATCAACCATCCCTTTTTAATCTCGCTCATATCAATACAATGAAAACAAACTGTTTATTAATCAAAGTAGCTTAAGGTTATGACACGTGCCAGCTTCATAAGTGCAAAAGTCAATACAAGTAACTGCTCGGCAAATATTAACACTGTTCAAATTGAAACCTCGAGAAGCACAATTTATGTTTGGGTAATAAAATACGGTATAATTTACTTTGCTCTTTCATTGACTTTACGTTCGCATATCTTAGCATAATAATGAGTTTTATAGTTCTTGGTAAACCTGCTTGTAGGGCGAATTGGACTGCCATATAACTAATTGGTGTTGTTGGAATTAATAATTATCTATTGCCCTTAAATTAATTATATTTTTAAAAAAGATCTAGGCAAGTGGAGGCAAATGTAAGATAAATTTTTGTGGAAAAACTAAGGAACATTTTACAAATATTATACCAACGTTTAATTAAATACACTTTTTAAAAATGCACACCATATCAAATTATTTTTTGTTAATGCAGTAAAAATATGATAAATAAGTCAAAAAATATAATTTTGACTTAAGAAAATTAAGGCCACACACAAATACACGAATAAATTTGAATTTTGACTGTTCTGTTACCTATGTATTTACAAATTGATGTAACGTGCGTAAATAAAAAAAAACCCTCAAACTTTATAACTGTATCACAAGATATACTTAGTTTAGTTTACATGGCGTTACAAGAAGCCAAGAGTATTTATTCATATCACACTTGAATTACCTCCTAAAAATACACACCACTTACCATTTATCACTTCTTTTCTCCACACATATAACAAAACACGTCAAGTATTGATTGACATGGTGTTCCAATAAGATATTTTGCGAGAGTATAAAGGCTGTGAGACTGCAACTTTCGGTTATTGATAACGCCGGGTGAACTATGATTGATAATGTTACTCGGCGGGTTATCGGGGATCTCTATCTGAAGAGGCTTCAAGCGATTTGTGAGGATATTAAAATTTTCCGTGTTATGTGCGAGGTTAAACTGATAAAGGAAAATATTAGATGGGCTTGGATATTTTCTATAGGGTTGATAAATATTTGTAGACGGATTCTCATTGGTCTATATTATAAAATATGTGATAATAGGCAGTTAAAAGTAAGGTTTTGATAAATAATCGTCTTATTTCACACTATAGAATTGATTTAGATCGTTAATTATGCAAATAATAGGCGTGTAAAATAACATTTATTTTATTAAATTGCTCTAGTTTCGAACGCAATTTCGGTTCTTATTAGATTCTTGTAAGAATGCCCATCATCTCTTATTCTCCGTCTCCTTATTAAATGAGAAAGCATAAAACGCAATAAATATTAGCAATAAATGTCCAACAGTTTAGCTAGTAACAGCGAATTTACTACAAGCGCATATATTGCAGCGCAAAACGAATAAAGGGAAACACGTATCTCCGACTAACAGTGAAGGTGTCAATAGTCGTCGATTGAACGAAGTACTATCGACATCGTCTCTGACACTCGAAACGACTCTGAGATGAAACTAAGTGTCGTCCCACGCTCACTTGCAAATGTTTGACGCCCACTTGTACTTATAGTAACGTAGTATTTACTGTTACTACTGTTCGTATGAATATCGAGATTCTAAGATTGCAGTAGAATTGTGTATTTTGTAGGCTGACGCTTTGTGTAATGGAGACGTTGTTCCAATAGTATGGGTAAACAGTTTCAGGGAGCGACATACAATGTCTATTTTGTATTCATCAGGGGAATAGTGTGCAATAATAATCATTGAGTTATGTTCTTAACAATATTTCCGTAATTCGTACATTTTATTTTGATGTTGTAAAATTTTGATCTGGAATTTTCTGATCTTCTATTCTATTTTATATTAAATACCTACGTGAACTTCTAAATACGTACCTCTTTTTACGAATAAGTACAGCCAGAGAAGTATGAAATTTCATACACTTATATTATTATAAGACATAAAACATATCCATAAATAACCCATTACAGTGTGTTAAACACACACACACAAATATACCCTTTAATGTATATGGTGGAGTATCGAACACCATTAGTCTAATAAACTTATTGCTTTATGGTAAACACTCCAAAATAATTCAAATATAAAGAAAATGAATAAATTATCGTGGAGTGTTTCGTTGATGTAACAATTAAACTAAAATAATGTCACCATTTGTGAATATATTTCCCTCCAAAACAGTATAAAGGTACGGCCCTAAAATTCTAATATTTAAAACATGATAAGCATATTATAACGTTAAGAATAAACTTTTATGGCCTACATTCATTGCAATAAACAAGACCAAACTTTCATAATATTCACAACTCAAAATAAGTCGCTATGTAATATTTAATCTCACAAATAGACAACAAACAGTAAACTGAATTATACAACCATTAATTCAGCTTATCCCACAATAAATCAGCCAAATTAGTCATTAAGATAACCGTTTTGAACAAGACACGCTGTTACAACATTATTATAAACTACTTCCGATTGTGCCAGAATTAGCATTGCTTTATCTCCAACTCTCACTATATTTAGGCATTCTCTTTAAGGGCGACGTACTGCGTATGTGTTAATAATAAGGCTACTAGGCATTTTCATGTACGCAATAATGAAGGTAATATATGGTCACCAATCCAGTAC